>NC_091184.1:30984920-31274920 GCF_040958095.1 Procambarus clarkii | reverse complement strand
AAATAATTGTGTTAGATGGTCGTGCTAAAATGTATGTCCCTCGCGCGCATGTGTAATTACCTAAGGTGTAGTTACAGGATGAGAGTTACGCTCGTGGTGTCCCGTCTTCCCAGTACTCTTTGTCATATAACGCTTTGAAACTACTGACGGTCTTGGCCTCCACCACCTTCTCACTTAGCTTGTTCCAACCGTCTACCACTCTGTTTGCAAAATAAAACTTTCTAATATTGTTTCCTGTGTGTTTGTGTGTTTGTGCTTGTGCTCGCGTCCGTTCGTGCCTATTTGTGCTTGCGGGGGTTGAGCTTTGGCTCTTTGGTCCCGCCTCTCAACTGTCAATCAAATGGTGTACAGATTCCTGAATTTTTGCGTGTGTTTGCGTCTGTCCATGGGTGGCGTATGTGCGTGCGTCCGTCCGTGAATCCTTTTGTGAATAAACTGGAAAGCTATATACCTGTACCGAAGCGTTTGGGCCTCAGAAGGTAAGTGGCAGGATATTACAGTGTTGGTGATAGTGAGGGAGCGACGCTGCTGATGCCCCCGATGGGAAAGCATTGATGAGAGAGTAAAGGGAGAGGAGGGAGGGTGGGAGGGGGAGAAGATATGAGAGAGAGTGGGAGGGTTGGGTGGGGTGGGGGGTGACAGTGTTGTAGTGTTGGGTGATATTGGAGTAACACCCTCCCCTCCCCCCCCCCCCCCCCTGGTACCTCTCCTGGTACCTGGTACCTCACCCGAACTCTCTACCCAAATATTATCGTTCAGTAGCCAACCCGCTTGCAACATTATATATATATATATATATATATATATATATATATATATATATATATATATATATATATATATCACAAATATCTAGTGAAGAATTTGTGAGACATTTACATTTTACATGCTTACAAATATATATATAAATTCGGGGATACAGGTGCTTTGAAAATCACTGGGCTGCACACACACACACACACACACACACACATACACACACACACACACACACACACACACACACACACACACACACACACACACACACACACACACACACACACACACACACACACACCACACACACACACACACACACACACACACACACACACCACACACACACACACACACACACACCACACACACACACACACACACACACACACACACACACACACACACACACACACACACACACACACACACACACACACACCACACACACACACACACACCACACACACACACACACACACACCACACACACACACACACACACACACACACACACACACACACACACACACACACACACACACACACCACACACACACACACACACACACAGTTCCGGCTCATGGTCCCTACCTTCGCAGTTGAGATATGGGTGGAGATGTAACTACATAACCATGCACACTACCGGACCGGTTCCCGGAGTGGAAACCGAACCTGCCGTCAATTTCCCCCAAAAAATCACAAAATCAGCTGTCAAAACTGTCCGACCTTTTGTCCCACTATTGGCGGCGGCCAAGAACACCATGCACAGACTAGCAATATCCACCCAGAGGGAAGCTACGGGCTCACCATAGCCCGTGCTACTTGGAACACTCTGTTAAAAGTTAGCGAATCTTTAACAACAACAACAGGAAGCCTGTTCTCAGGTCGGGGTTGTTAAAGCAAGCGACCGACACCCTCCCTGCCCGTAAGACTCATTCATAAATGTTAAACTATTGTGTATTAAAAGTAGTTTTGTTCTCATATAAAAGGTAATATATGTTAATTTTATATGCATAATTAGGCGAAGATTAGGTTAGGTGTTAAGGGTACTTAACACACACATAGCGGACACGGGAGACATCTCCCGTCACGCAGGGTGCAGTCGCATCTCCACAGATCTCCAGTATCATCTATTGATGCTGGTAATGGCTCAAAAGAGCCACCACTTACGGGCTATTCATGCCCGTGCCACCTTTTGGGTGGCTTAATCTGTATCAATCAATCCGCCTCTTGACAGGCGGAAGCGTTGTGTGTGTGTTAAGTAATCGGTAGTGGAACATCTTTCCCTAAAATCCGTATTTCCTTCGGATTCTGGGTGAACCCTGGGGACCTGGGGACCTGGTACTCTTGGTACCTGGGTGTTAGTCAGTTGTCAGGGGCTGCTTCCTGGGGGTGGAGGCCTGGTCGAGAACCGGGCCGCGGGGACACTAAAAAAAGCCCCGAAATCATCTCAAGATAACCTCAAGATAACCCTGTGTCATATTTTGTCTTTGAATAATCATATGCCAGAGTCCTAGTCTCATATTCCAATATTCCAGGTTTCCAGAACCACATTTCTGGTTCTCAGTCTCATGATCCAGATCACCAGTATGACACTACGTTGTACTTGTGTTATAACAAACTATAGTTTCTCACAATATTCGATCCTCTACCTTAATTGTTTTATCTAATTTCTCCAAAGTTCACTTTCATTCTTTCTTCCATCTCTATTATCCTTTTTGTATTATCTATTGTATTATTTTTAGTCTACTGAGCACTATGATATTGTAGAATTCTTTATTGTTATTTTGTTTTGTGTTCGACTGTGTAAACAAATTTCTTTTAGAACACTTTTTTTGCTAGCGAGTTTGTTGGTAAATTTGCGTGCGGCTGTGGAGGAGGGAAGATTCTCTTAGCTGCTGTTCTTTCCTTTAATTCACTTCAGGATTGGTAGGATAGCGGTTAATCCTTGCAAGCCAAGCGGAGCGGTTATTGCTTTCTGGTTGTGCATGCGCACCTAGTTGTGCTTGCGGGGGTTGAGCTTTGGCTCTTTGGTCCCGCCTCTCAACTGTCAATCAACTGGTGTGCAGATTCTGGAGCCTTGTTGAGGTTATCTTGAGATGATTTCGGGGCTTTCAGTGTCCCCGCGGCCCGGTCCTCGACCAGGCCTCCACCCCCAGGAAGCAGCCCGTCACAGCTGACTAACACCCAGGTACCTATTTTACTGCTAGGTAACAGGGGCATAGGGTGAAAGAAACTCTACCCATTGGTTCTCGCCGGCGCCTGGGATCGAACCCAGGACCACAAGTCCAGCGTGCTGTCCGCTCGGCCGACCGACTCCCACTAATCTACATTTGAAACTATGCATGAAATCAGCCACATCACTGCCTAATGCATGCCATTAGGAAGTGAAATTGAAATAAGTTTATTGAGGTAAAATACACACAAAGGGATGAGGTAGCTCAAGCTATTCTCACCCCATTAGGAAGTGATGTGGTGGAGGCTGACTCTATGTGTGTGATGTTGTTGTCTGATGTCCCCTTCACCCTAGTTGCCTCGAGGGAGTCCACTCCCACATTAACGTCAGCATAATTTCCCCAGAGTGTTGTGTGCGGGTTACAAAAGACAGCTTTTACCACTACCCAACACAGGAGCAATATCAGCTAGGCCCCCCCAAAAAAACAGAAAATACCGTCCTGGGTTCGATTTCCGGACATGACGATACCGTTGGGTATATTTCCTTTCACCTGATGCCTATCGTCGCCTAGCAGGGAATAAGTACTTGGGAGTTAGTCGACTGTTGTGTGTTGCAACCTGTGGAAGGTTGGCTATGGGAGAGAGAAAAGCCTACCTGGACCCTCCAAATTCAACCTATATATATATATATATATATATATATATATAAAATATATATATATACATTTTTCTATATACAAGAGTTCTTACATTTTTTATAAAGCCATTAGCACGTATAGCGTTTTGGGCAGCTCCTTAATCTTAATTTTTCCCGGAATACGACCCTTCAAATTGTTTAAGAACCAAGTACCCATTGACTGCTGGGTGAACGAAGGCGTACAGTTAAGGATAGGTGCCTAGTCGATCCTCCCCGGCCAGGATGCGAACCCGGGGCCAAATTGCTCACGAGGCGCAGGGCGAGTGTGTTACCACTGATACCCAGAAATAAGCAATTGTCAACAGAGAAACTCTAAGCCCCCAAAAAATAATATGTAAATAATCCCAGCTTTTGTTATCAGCTGCGCTCAATAGTGCAGCATGTAATACTTTGACAGAAGCAGTAAAATAGGTACCTGGGTGATAGTCAGCTGTCACTGGCTGCTTCCTGGGGGTGGAGGCCTGGCCGAGGACCGGGGTGGAGGCCTGGCCGAGGACCGGGCCCCGGGGACACTAAAGCCCCGAAATCATCTCAAGATAACCTCAAGAAAGCTTTGTGACAAACAAGATTGATAAACATCCCGTTTACTGAGTCTTTGAACATTGTAAACGATGCCCCCAAGATAGCAGAAGTTTTTGCAAGACTTTACTCTTCCAAATAATGTAAAACAAATCTCATGATTGTTGCCAAAATGTAATTGACACCCCTGGAGTTCGAACACTCAAGAATCCGAACACTCTCGAGTTCGAACATCCAGGGAAGAGAAAGGGGAAACTATCGTGATAAAATTAAGCGCCAAGCCATTTACGACTATATAGCATTTGGAAGGGATCTGGATAAGGATATGGGATGGGACGGGGAGAGGGAAGGAATGATGCCCAACCACTTGTACTGTCGGGGATTGAACGCCAACCTGCATGGAGCAAGACCCATGACCCCAGGCTCAGAAAAAACAAAACAAACACATATGCTAAATTTGCCGACTTTTCATGGTGTTGAACTGTCCGGAATTCTGACTTTTACTGCCTGAATTCATTCAATAAAACACCTAAAAATTCCGCATGGCCTAAAATCCCACAACTTGTTCATCCCGAAACGAAGCGAATAGAGAAATACATCTCTTTTTCTATATTAAATATATATATATATATATATATATATATATATATATATATATATATATATATATATATATATATATATATATATATATATATATATATATATCAGAGGTTGACCAGACCACACACTAGAAGTTGAAGGGACGACAAAGGGGACGTTGTCGTCCCTTCAACTTCTAGTGTGTGGTCTGGTCAACATACTTCAGCCACGTTATTGTGACTCCTCGTCTTCATAGAGAAATTGATTTTAAATCTGCAGCTGAAACCTAGCAACTTAGTCCTTACGAGGCTAGATTGAAAGACAAAATAAAAAAAATGGAAAAGTAGAGGTAAACTGAAGAGAATCCACGAAACGTATGAAAAGGTTCCATGGCTTCCCAACACTCTTCTTGGAATATAACGGAAATTAATTACCTACAGACCTCTAATGGTGTTGAAGAGTGAACTCGATAAACACCTCCAAAGGGTATCTGTTGACGGAGTTGGTATCAGAGCCTTTCTTCGGCGTGCGAGCTGCGGTCAACAACAATATGACTGATCAGAGGAGCCTGAAACACTACAAGTTCCTTTGGGTAAGGGAACTTGTAAACATCGCCTCGGTCTTGGAAGACCTAAAGTACAATGGGAGCCGAAAGATGGTGAACATCTTTCAAGTTCATCTGAATTTCAGATGGTGAACACATGAACTTCATCCTGACCAGAGAATGAAGCCAGAGGAAACTCCGGTGGAAGTCCGTATAGCGATTCCGCAGATCACAAAATTTACTAGTTCGTAGTCTTCCCTACTGAGCCCCCAGGACCCACAATAAGGATCTTCGAGGCACCCTATATGGTCTCACACTCTAACTTCAGGCCTTCCCTGGAGTGCCACTTTACCATGGAGTGCCACTTTATATATATAGAGAGAGATATTAATACATCTTCAGGAGTGAAAGTGACTTCAGGAGTGACTCCTGAAGATGTATTAATATACGAAAGTACTTAAGGAAATTCCTGTTTCAATTTTCCTCCGTGGTCTGACACTGTCACATTTTTAATCACGTGTTTATTTTCGTGATATACACACATATATATATATATATATAGATATATATAATATAATCACATTCCCCTGTAGGCAATAATGAACAGGGAAAGAGTTTGTGATAAGAGGGTGACTGGAGGCCGCACCAAACACCGTGGATCACTGGGAATCAGTCGGGCTCTGGAGGGATGCACAGGAGCGGAAATTGGCGACTAGCGAGGCAGTGAGAAGTAATTTACACCGAGGACAATATCTGATAAACGAGTAATTGGATGTAAAGCCAATATTGGTGGAATTATTTGGCACCCGGGGAGGGCTTTTAGGGGGGCGGCGGCCCACCGGAGCAGAGGAGAGAGAGAGAGAGTGGAGGGCAGAGGCACGATAGAGATTGATACAGACAAAAGGGAGGTTGAGTTTGAAGGAGAGTCATGAGAGAGGGGGAGGGGAAAGGAGGAGTCGGTGAAGGGGGGAGTCAGACACAAGGGGAAGACGACAATAGCGCCACCAGAAGAGTCAGCGACGGACGAGATAACTACACGACTCGTGACGTCACACGACAAGATTAGAACAGGAAGAGGACCTTCCCCCCCCCCCCAGGCTTCAGATCTGTGAGGTGGGAGGGGAGTTTAACACGTCCAAAATAATCGCAACATCATGTTATCCAGAAAAGTATATATATATATATATATATATATATATATATATATATATATATATATATATATATATATATATATATATATATATATATATATATATAGATGTACGTATCTCTCTCTCTCTCTCCCTCTCCCTCTCTCTCTCTCTCTCTCTCTCTCTATCTATCTCTCTCTATCTATCTCTCTCTCTCTCTCTCTCTCTCTCTCTCTCTCTCTCTCTCTCTCTCTCTCTCTCTCTCTCTCTCTCTCTCTCTCTCTCTCTCTCTCTCTCTCTCTCCAACACCCATTCGATACCTTTATATTATATTTTTTGGTTTGTTTTTCCTGCGTAACTCTATTGTGTAATATTTATTTTTCCAATGTGTGTTTTGCTTCATTCTGAATTTTGTGATTGTTCTCTGTGTTCGTTTTCGAAAGGTTTGTGTTTGGATTACAGAGGGAATTTTGTTTTATAGATGTGTGTGTGTGTGTGTGTGTGTGTGTGTGTGTGTGTGTGTGTGTGTGTGTGTGTGTGTGTGTGTGTGTGTGTGTACTCACCTAGACAGATTGGCAGGTTTGAGCTCCACATTTCGTACAATGACTCCAATGCTTCTTCTCTTATCATATTTACATTTAAAACATCATAGCGAATTGGATTAAACGAGTTCTTGAAGGCACTTCTCATGTCTGACAAAGGTGCAGATGCCGCTGATGGTGTCCAGTGCAGGTTGACTTCAGTGTCAATCCTCCAGGTCGGTTTCCCTCTATAATTTCTGCAGTTTGTTACACATGTATATGTATTCTCATAGGTCCCCCGCTTATATATATTAATTATATTGCTCTTATATGTATTAAGCGTTAACAGGCACTTGCTTAACCATTCTAACAATCCCAAAATAGTTTATTTATATATTTTAACCTAACCTAACCTGCGAGCATAACTAACCTAACCTAACCTCTTTCGCTGTTCAAGAAGAAAGTTGATGAACATCGTCAAAGGCTACCTGGTGATGGAGCTGGTGTTCTCACATCATCACAGCCTGGTTGATCACTATCTGCCAGAAAGTCTGGTCAGAGACCGCGCCGCCGAGGAGACATTGATTCTCGGAATCACTTCAAAAGATGCTGCAAGGTTGATCAGTTGATGGAGAATGCGTCTCAGGACTTTCCCCTCAAGGACTTCACTATGCAGACGAGGAGTCACAATAACGTGGCTGAAGTATGTTGACCAGACCAAACACTAGAAGGTGAAGGGACGACGACGTTTCGGTCCGTCCTGGACCATTCTCAAGTCGATTGTGAGAATGGTCCAGGACGGACCGAAACGTCGTCGTCACTTCACTATTACCTTAGTCCATCCTGACGTCTCCTTGCTCACTATGGCGCTCTTCCTTCACTGGCACTCTGCTTGCACACTTTGAGAAATAGTGTGCTTTGTAATAACACAGCCTTGGAATGTGTAGTCGATCAAACACTCTCTGCACTGCCTTATTTCAATCAGCATCTCGTCGAATTATAAAGACATATATTCTTTGGTATTCTTCGGAGGTGTTTGTCGAGTTCTCTCTTGTACACTGCAAGAGGCCGGGAAGTTATGTTCCTTACGTGTTGCAGAAGAGTGGTCTTGGGGCTCCTAGATGTTGATAGAGTTCTCCCTCAGCTCTACTGTACTAGAGGTGCAGTAGAGCTGTACCTTCTTACGTGTTGCAGAAGAGTGGTCTTGGGGCTCCTAGATGTTGATAGAGTTCTCCCTCAGCTCTACTGTACTAGAGGTGCAGTAGAGCTGTACCTTCTTACGTGTTGCAGAAGAGTGATCTTGGGGCTCCTTGATGTTGATAGAGTTCTCCCTCAGCTCTACTGTACTAGAGGTGCAGTAGAGCTGTACCTTCTTACGTGTTGCAGAAGAGTGATCTTGGGGCTCCTAGATGTTGATAGAGTTCTCCCTCAGCTCTACTGTACTAGAGGTGCAGTAGAGCTGTACCTTCTTACGTGTTGCAGAAGAGTGGTCTTGGGGCTCCTAGATGTTGATAGAGTTCTCCCTCAGCTCTACTGTACTAGAGGTGCAGTAGAGCTGTACCTTCTTACGTGTTGCAGAAGAGTGGTCTTGGGGCTCCTAGATGTTGATAGAGTTCTCCCTCAGCTCTACTGTACTAGAGGTGCAGTAGAGCTGTACCTTCTTACGTGTTGCAGAAGAGTGGTCTTGGGGCTCCTTGATGTTGATAGAGTTCTCCCTCAGCTCTACTGTACTAGAGGTGCAGTAGAGCTGTACCTCTAGTGCACAGCATTCTGCACTACGTGAGGGCAAGTTCAGCTGGGACATTACCACTCACACACTCTTATGTATCACTTGGTATAGTGATGGTAAAGTCACTTGGTAAAGTGGCTTTATTATTTTAAAGCCTTTCTGTGTCATTATTGTTCTGTTTTATTTATTTTGATCTTCCATATTGGTATAATTCTCTCATCTCTTCCCTTCTTCGCTCTTCCTTTATCTCCCTATCTCTCTCCTACCTCCCCTTCCCTTGCCTCAGTGGTGATAGTAACACTTTAGAGAGTGAGAGCAGTGGATAGGGGGGGACACGGGGGGGGGGGGGGGGTTAGAGAGGTCAGATGAACAACCTAATAATCCATTATTCTGTTTTATTGATTCTTGTGTCGACCCTTTATCAGTCTCTCTCTCTCTCTCTCTCTCTCTCTCTCTCTCTCTCTCTCTCTCTCTCTCTCTCTCTCTCTCTCTCTCTCTCTCTCTCTCTCTCTCTCTCTCTCTCTTCCCCCCCCCAGTGCACAATGTGAATATTATTGGTTGCAACCGTCCATTTTTGTACGTTCGGCCAAATATACTATAAGAGAGAGAGAATGTATGTGTCTGTGTCCAAGGTTATGGACCAGATGCTTGGGGTTAGTCTCATTAAAAATTTCACACATGAAGAATATGGGGTTTGGGCATGTCATAGGCATCTCGGGATCGGCTCCAGTGCCCCACTTCAAGAAATATCGGCATCTAACGCAACCCCCCCTACCTCACCCCACACACACACAATGTGTGTGTGTTGATTGACAGTTGAGAGGCGGAACCAGAGAGCCAGATCTCAACCCCCGCAAACACAACTAGGTGAATACAATTCGTGTGATTTTCATGAAACTAAAACATGGGTTGTGTTGACCGTAGACTTATTCGCCAATTTAAGTGGAACATTATATGATATTTCTGAAAGAGAGAGAGAGAGAGAGAGAGAGAGAGAGAGAGAGAGAGAGAGAGAGAGAGAGAGAGAGAGAGAGAGAGAGAGAGAGAGACAGAAACAGTCAGGCAAACAGACGGACAGATAAAACAGCTGACATGTAAACAAAGACAAATCAGCGCCAGTTTAAACTACCCTCCTGACGGTCCTAACTACTCCTCGACTCCTCGCAACTGTCCATAATTATCGCCTTTCCCTAATTCTCCCTAATTATGCCCAAAGAGCTCGTAACTGTGCCCAACAACTTCCACCCAAATGGAATTATCCCCCCGTGATCTCTTCAACCATAACTAATGGTCGTTGGTCGCATACCACAATTCACAGTTCCTGTTATAAACACATCAATTATTTCCATTTTTTATTTATTATTTAATTATTCATTTGTTCGGTCTGTTATATACGTTTAGTAAAAGATATTATATATGCACATATTTATATAAGATTATTTATTAATGGAAGCGATTGGGGAGGGGCGTTAACCTAAGGGAGGATATAGAGACCATAGAACATGTAACCTCTCCACCGCAGCAGGAAAATAAAACGATTACGGGCTCGCCATAGCCCGTGCTACATGGACACTTCGTTCTGAATAGCTGAATTTACAAGAACAACAGATCACGAGAACTGTTGGCTGAAATGGTTTAAAAATACAGCACTGTACCTTACTTGGGAGTAATTACGAGAGCCCAGGGACACATTAGAGACCGCGCCGCCAGGCACGGAGCCCCGTGACCTGCTCCCTAATGCGGCCAACAGCCCAACTCGGAAATAAAGTTTGCTCCTGTATTTTAACAATTTATTTTCTACTGTTCAGTTATAATGTTTATAGTTTTGTCACGATGTTTATGGTGTACTGAGAGGCGGGTGAGAGAGGTGTGTTGTGTGATTTGTTCCTTCACTGTCTGCTACAGTGATGTAATTGTTCCTTCACTGTCTGCTACAGTGATGTAATTGATCCTTCACTGTCTGCTACAGTGATGTAATTGTTCCTTCACTGTCTGCTACAGTGATGTAATTGATCCTTCACTGTCTGCTACAGTGATGTAATTGTTCCTTCACTGTCTGCTACAGTGATGTAATTGATCCTTCACTGTCTGCTACAGTGATGTAATTGTTCCTTCACTGTCTGCTACAGTGATGTAATTGATCCTTCACTGTCTGCTACAGTGATGTAATTGATCCTTCACTGTCTGCAACAGTGGAGTAATTGATCCTTCACTGTCTGCTACAGTGGTGTAATTGATCCTTCACTGTCTGCAACAGTGGTGTAATTGATCCTTCACTGTCTGCAACAGTGATGTAATTGATCCTTCACTGTCTGCAACAGTGATGTAATTGATCCTTCACTGTCTGCAACAGTGGTGTAATTGATCCTTCACTGTCTGCAACAGTGATGTAATTGATCCTTCACTGTCTGCTACAGTGGTGTAATTGATCCTTCACTGTCTGCAACAGTGGTGTAATTGATCCTTCACTGTCTGCAACAGTGATGTAATTGATCCTTCACTGTCTGCAACAGTGATGTAATTGATCCTTCACTGTCTGCAACAGTGGTGTAATTGATCCTACATTGTCTGCAACAGTGATGTAATTGATCCTTCACTGTCTGCAACAGTGATGTAATTGATCCTTCACTGTCTGCAACAGTGGTGTAATTGATCCTTCACTGTCTGCTACAGTGATGTAATTGATCCTTCACTGTCTGCTACAGTGATGTAATTGTTCCTTCACTGTCTGCTACAGTGATGTAATTGATCCTTCACTGTCTGCTACAGTGATGTAATTGATCCTTCACTGTCTGCAACAGTGGAGTAATTGATCCTTCACTGTCTGCTACAGTGGTGTAATTGATCCTTCACTGTCTGCAACAGTGGTGTAATTGATCCTTCACTGTCTGCAACAGTGATGTAATTGATCCTTCACTGTCTGCAACAGTGATGTAATTGATCCTTCACTGTCTGCAACAGTGGTGTAATTGATCCTTCACTGTCTGCAACAGTGATGTAATTGATCCTTCACTGTCTGCTACAGTGGTGTAATTGATCCTTCACTGTCTGCAACAGTGGTGTAATTGATCCTTCACTGTCTGCAACAGTGATGTAATTGATCCTTCACTGTCTGCAACAGTGATGTAATTGATCCTTCACTGTCTGCAACAGTGGTGTAATTGATCCTACATTGTCTGCAACAGTGATGTAATTGATCCTTCACTGTCTGCAACAGTGATGTAATTGATCCTTCACTGTCTGCAACAGTGGTGTAATTGATCCTTCACTGTCTGCTACAGTGGTGTAATTGATCCTTCATTGTCTGCAACAGTGGAGTAATTGATCCTTCACTGTCTGCTACAGTGGTGTAATTGATCCTTCACTGTCTGCAACAGTGGTGTAATTGATCCTTCACTGTCTGCAACAGTGATGTAATTGATCCTTCACTGTCTGCAACAGTGATGTAATTGATCCTTCACTGTCTGCAACAGTGGTGTAATTGATCCTTCATTGTCTGCAACAGTGATGTAATTGATCCTTCACTGTCTGCAACAGTGATGTAATTGATCCTTCACTGTCTGCAACAGTGGTGTAATTGATCCTTCATTGTCTGCAACAGTGATGTAATTGATCCTTCATTGTCTGCAACAGTGATGTAATTGATCCTTCACTGTCTGCAACAGTGGTGTAATTGATCCTTCATTGTCTGCTACAGTGATGTAATTGATCCTTCACTGTCTGCAACAGTGATGTAATTGATCCTTCACTGTCTGCTACAGTGATGTAATTGATCCTTCACTGTCTGCAACAGTGGTGTAATTGATCCTTCACTGTCTGCAACAGTGATGTAATTGATCCTTCATTGTCTGCAACAGTGATGTAATTGATCCTTCACTGTCTGCAACAGTGATGTAATTGATCCTTCATTGTCTGCAACAGTGATGTAATTGATCCTTCACTGTCTGCAACAGTGATGTAATTGATCCTTCATTGTCTGCAACAGTGATGTAATTGATCCTTCACTGTCTGCAACAGTGATGTAATTGATCCTTCACTGTCTGCAACAGTGGTGTAATTGATCCTTCATTGTCTGCAACAGTGATGTAATTGATCCTTCACTGTCTGCAACAGTGATGTAATTGATCCTTCACTGTCTGCAACAGTGGTGTAATTGATCCTTCACTGTCTGCAACAGTGGAGTAATTGTTCCTTCACTGTCTGCAACAGTGGAGTAATTGTTCCTTCACTGTCTGCAACAGTGGTGTAATTGATCCTTCACTGTCTGCTACAGTGGTGTAATTGATCCTTCACTGTCTGCAACAGTGGTGTAATTGATCCTTCACTGTCTGCTACAGTGGTGTAATTGATCCTTCACTGTCTGCAACAGTGGCGTAATTGATCCTTCACTGTCTGCTACAGTGGTGTAATTGATCCTTCACTGTCTGCAACAGTGGCGTAATTGATCCTTCACTGTCTGCTACAGTGGAGTAATTGATCCTTCATTGTCTGCGACAGTGGTGTGAGTGTTCTTTCATCGGATGTTGATCATTATTGTCAGTAGACATCTGCGTAATGTCTATAGTGAACCACAACTGTTAGCAGACATCTGCATCATGTCTATAGTGAACCCCAACGTTCAGCAGACGTCTGCGGCATGTCCATAGTAAACCACAACGTTCAGCAGACTGTCTGCGTCATGTCTGCTGTTCGCCATGCCTCTCGGAAGTTCGTTTGATCACATCTAACACATTTCGGCTGCACAACAAGTCGAGTGCAGGTGACAATAGATGGCGACGACGCGTGTGGAGTGCAGGTGACAATAGATGGCGACAACGCGACACATGTGTTCAAATCCATATTTAATGGCGGCTGTGATATTGTACCTGTCAGGTGTAGCAGACGCCAGGTATTTACAACAGCAATACACGTCGCCGGTTGCATTTGTTGCCGATGCAACAGGTATGTTGGTGAATTAGTCGAGGTTCAAATAAACACACACATATATGTGTTAATTCTGGTCCTCAGGTGTGGAGCGACTAAATTACATAAAGGAGAAGGATACAGTGAAGAATTAGTGTTTCTCTATACATATTTAAGAAGGGGTGTTTGCTGTTAGACGAGTTAAAATGATGTTGCGAGCAAATTGGTGCTCTGTTGGAAGCCTCGGTAGGCAGTGGTGCTCTACTGGAAGCTTCGGGAGCTAGTGGTGCTCTACTGGAAGCCTCGGAAGGCAGTGGTACTCTGCTGGAAGCTTCAGGAGGCAGTGGTACTCTGCTGGAAGCCTCGAGAAGCAGTAGTACTCTGCTGGAAGCCTCGGGAGGCAGTGGTACTCTGCTGGAAGCTTCAGGAGGCAGTGGTACTCTGCTGGAAGCCTCGAGAAGCAGTAGTACTCTGCTGGAAGCCTCGGGAGGCAGTGGTACTCTGCTGGAATCCTCGAGAAGCGGTAGTACTCTGCTGGAAGCCTCGGGAGACAGTGGAGCTCTACTGGAAACTTCGGGAGGCAGTGGTGCTCTGCTGGAATCCTCGAGAAGCGGTAGTACTCTGCTGGAAGCCTCTGGAGGCAGTGGTACTCTGCTGGAAACCTCGGGAGGCAGTGGTACTCTGCTGGAATCCTCGAGAAGCGGTAGTACTCTGCTGGAAGCCTCTGGAGGCAGTGGTACTCTGCTGGAAACCTCGGGAGGCAGTGGTACTCTGCTGGAAGCCTCGGGAGGCAGTGGTACTCTGCTGGAAGCTTCGTGAAGCAGTGGTACTCTCGTAGAAGCCTCAGGACGGAGCGTGGCACTCTCCAGGAAGCCTCATGAATTTTTCTCACATTCCAGGAAAGCTGAAGAAATTATAGAAGTTTTTCCAGTGCAAGAAAACTCTCTTAACGTCGATTACTCTCCAGAAACTTTGGTAATGTTACTTTCTCGGACAACTCAGAAGTCACTTTCCTTCGAGTTTCCGAGAAGCCTGGGTAGAGTTCACTTGTCACCCTTCAAGAGGTTTCACGAGGATTTCTATTTATATCTCACGACGCCTCTTCCTCTCCGGGAAATCCTTGGGATCACCTAATATTTTCCTGGAAAACTCATAAGCGTCAATCACTTTCCAGGATCTTCAGACCTGTTCTCGCTGTCCAAAATGCACTCGAAAATGTCTCTCACCTCTCGCGAAAATTCGAGTGCGTGTCGCCCGCTTCCTCAGGAAGAGTGAGACATGTGTCTCACTCTTCCCCAGGAAGAGTGAGACACATGTCTCACGCTCTACCTGGAAAGGAAACCTGGAAACTGGAAATCACCTGGAAACTGAAGACAGTGTTTTCTTGTTATCGGAAATTAGAGTAGTTTTGTTAAGATGTGAGCGTGACTTTCTCTCAGAGAACTTAACGTTATGGAGAGAACTAATGCTTCAAGAACAACGTTAATCGATGCGTTATGATACGTTATTGAGAATCCTGTTATTTTAAGGAGGAAGGGAAGGGAATTATCAGGGGGGAAAGCGCCAAGCCATTAAGACTATACAACCCTTGGAATTGATCAGGATAAGGATCTGGGATGGAAACGGGGGAAGGGGGGAAGAGGAATGGTGCCTAGCCACTTGGTGGACGATCGGGGATTGAACGCCGACCTGCATGAAGCGGGAGCTCACAATATCTTGGGGGTCTCGGATACCTTATATGTGCGGCGGAATTCAACGAATGCTCCAGACAGTAATACACACAAATCACAATAGTGTGATGGATCAAATGAACAAATCCACAAGGGCCGTGATGAGGATTCGAACCTGCGTCCGAGAGCATCCCAGACGCCTGGGATCCTCTCGGACGTAGGTTCGAACCCTCGTCACGGCCCTTGTGGATTTGTTCCAGACAGTAAATTAATCATATTCATTGAGAATTTGTTAAGAAGAGAATGGAAAAATAAGATGATGCAATGCTGGGGATCGAACTTCACTCTGTGGGATCTCAATAACCATGTTGAATGGATGTATTGTTTACAGATGAATAACGAACTCATTGGTGAATTACATGAATAAACTGAAGAGTCTTGTTGCTTTTGTTGTTCTTTAAATACGTCAACTTTTGTCTTCAATTACGACTCAGAAATGCAGTATAACTCGGCGGTCTATGTAATAATTTTAATGCAACATGCAAGAATTTGCATATACTGCAATGTTGTTCCTTTGGGGGGGGGGCGGGGTGCTGAACGGCACTGTCCACCTCGCTATACTGTCTACCACCTCGCTACACTGTCTACCACCTCGCTACACTGTCTACCTCGCTACACTGTCCACCTCGCTACACTGTCTACCTCGTTATACTGTCTACCTTGCTACACTGTCCACATCGCTACACTGTCTACCTCGCTACACTGTCTACCACCTCTCTACACTGTCTATCTCGCTACACTGTCTACCTCGCTACACTGCCTACCACCTCGCTATACTGTCCACCTCGCTACACTGTCTACCACCTCTCTACACTGTCCACCTCGTTATACTGTCTACCTTGCTACACTGTCCACCTCGCTACACTGCGTCACAAATACACTGTGGTTTGTATACTCTTGCTCCTGTGAACAGCTCGCAGTGACGGGATAACGGCATTGGTTACACAGGATAAACACAGGTGTGGAACGGTGAGTCCACAGTGAAGGACTACAGGTGTGGAACGGTGAGTACACAGTGAAGGACTACAGGTGTGGAACGGTGAGTACACAGTGAAGGACTACAGGTGTGGAACGGTGAGTACACAGTGAAGGACTACAGGTGTGGAACGGTGAGTACACAGTGAACGGACACAGGTGTGGAACGGTGAGTACACAGTGAAGGGCTACAGGTGTGGAACGGTGAGTACACAGTGAAGGACTACAGGTGTGGAACGGTGAGTACACAGTGAAGGACCACAGGTGTGGAACGGTGAGTACACAGTGAACGGACACAGGTGTGGAACGGTGAGTACACAGTGAAGGACTACAGGTGTGGAACGGTGAGTCCACAGTGAAGGACTACAGGTGTGGAACGGTGAGTACACAGTGAAGGGACACAGGTGTGGAACGGTGAGTACACAGTGAAGGACTACAGGTGTGGAACGGTGAGTACACAGTGAAGGACTACAGGTGTGGAACGGTGAGTACACAGTGAAGGACTACAGGTGTGGAACGGTGAGTACACAGTGAAGGACCACAGGTGTGGAACGGTGAGTACACAGTGAACGGACACAGGTGTGGAACGGTGAGTACACAGTGAAGGACTACAGGTGTGGAACGGTGAGTCCACAGTGAAGGACTACAGGTGTGGAACGGTGAGTACACAGTGAAGGGACACAGGTGTGGAACGGTGAGTACACAGTGAAGGACTACAGGTGTGGAACGGTGAGTACACAGTGAAGGACTACAGGTGTGGAACGGTGAGTACACAGTGAAGCACTACAGGTGTGGAACGGTGAGTACACAGTGAAGGACTACAGGTGTGGAACGGTGAGTACACAGTGAAGGACTACAGGTGTGGAACGGTGAGTACACAGTGAACGGACACAGGTGTGGAACGGTGAGTACACAGTGAAGGGCTACAGGTGTGGAACGGTGAGTACACAGTGAAGGACTACAGGTGTGGAACGGTGAGTACACAGTGAAGGATCACAGGTGTGGAACGGTGAGTACACAGTGAACGGACACAGGTGTGGAACGGTGAGTACACAGTGAAGGACTACAGGTGTGGAACGGTGAGTCCACAGTGAAGGACTACAGGTGTGGAACGGTGAGTACACAGTGAAGGACCACAGGTGTGGAACGGTGAGTTCACAGTGAAGGGAGCCACAGGTGTGGAACGGTGAGTACACAGTGTAGGACCACAGGTGTGGAACGGTGAGTACACAGTGTAGGACCACAGGTGTGGAACGGTGAGTTCACAGTGAAGGGAGCCACAGGTGTGGAACGGTGAGTACACATTGTAGGACCACAGGTGTGGAACGGTGAGTACACAGTGAAGGACCACAGGTGTGGAACGGTGAGTACACAGTGTAGGACCACAGGTGTGGAACGCAGGACTTAACGAAACAATGCCAGTGGCGTCACACAACAGTATACTTGATCTCCTTTAACGAGGGGAATCGCGAGTAAGTGTTAAAGCACTAAGCCCCTGGAGGGTCGGAGGTAGTTAAAGGGCAAGTACTGAAACTTCAATGGTGTGAGTCCATCCACTTGTCGCTTTTTGCAGGTCGGCGTTCGATCCCCCGATATCCCAAGTAGCACCGTTCATTCTTCCTGTCCAATCCCAGCTCCTTGTCTTCCTTGTTCTAAGCATCTTCCTTGATTCACACCCTGCAGATCCCGGGTTCGATTTCCTGGCTGAACATAGACGCTTGGGCTTATTTCCTTTCACCTAATGCAGCTGTTTACCTAGCAGTAAATAAGTACCCGGGAGTTTGGCAACAGAAACTGAAGCACTAGGAATCATACCAATCATTCTATAAGCAAATTAAATTTGTAATAAATATATATATAAATTAATTACATTATTAACCAAAGCAGAAACAGCACCGCCTGCAGCGATGCTGATTAGTAACAGCAGATTGTCCCCAGCAGCATTGTCACTAGTGGCAGTCATGTCAGCAGCTGCAGCACAAGCAGCAGCAGCACAAGCAGCAGCAGCAGCAGCGGTAGCAACAGCAACAGCAGCAGGAGCACCAGTAGCAGCAGCAGCAGCAGCAGCAACAGCAACAACAGCAGCTGCAGCAACACAAACAGCAGCAGCAGTCAACAGCAGCAGCAGTCAACAGCAGCAGCAGCAACAACAGCAGCAGCACCAGCAGCACCAACAGCAGCAGCAACAGCAGTCAACAGCAGCAGCAGCAACAACACAAACAGTAACAGCAGCAGCGGCAGCAGTGGCAGCAGCAACACAAACAGCAGCAGCACAAGCAGCAGGAGTCAACAACATCAGCACCAGCAACAACAGGAGCAGCACAAGCAACAGCACAAGCAACAGCAGTCAACAGCAGCAGCAGCAGCATCACAAGCAACAGCAGTCAACAACAGCAGCACCACCACTACTCCGTGCTTAGTTTGTTCACAGTCCCGCTGGGATAAGTACTGTGTTATGGGTCCCCAGTAACTTTGTTTATTCAGCTCAAACAGAAACCTTTGACTTTCTTGAACACATACAAAAACATTCCTACCTCTCTCTCTCTCTCTCTCTCTCTCTCTCTCTCTCTCTCTCTCTCTCTCTCTCTCTCTCTCTCTCTCTCTCTCTCTCTCTCTCTCTCTCTCTCTCTCTCATTTGCATGCATCTGGAGGCACGCTCAGATAATGGAGGTAGACAGCATCTGAGGGAGGATCCTAACACTGCTCACTCCAACACTGCGCATCTCTTCTCACCCACTTGGGAAATCACTGCCTCCAAAGCAGCACCAACAATAATAATAATATTATTAATAAAGGCCTTACTCGCCCTGACGATCGACGGCCTCAGAGTTTCATTTCTTTTCTTCTTCAGTTCTTTTCTTCAACGCAGTTCACTGTTGGAGTTACGTTGATATTCCAGTCCAGGGCTGTATGGTTGCTCTCCTGTGAACCAGCCCACCAGCCCAGGGCTACATGATACAGGTGATCACAATAGGGATGTGGTCATCACCACCACAACACCAGAGTTGTCGTTGTGTTCCAGGGCGGGTGATAACTTAATCACTCCGGCCTGGAACACGAAAAACGCATAAATAATCTAACGTAGCCTTAAAACTTCCTGTTTTACCAAAGGTTTGGTCCGTTTTAGAGGCAATTAGGACATTCAGACATAACTCTGGAAACATTACTCGAGGAGGGAGGGTGATGGGACCCCTCAAGCGTGAGATGTTTGGACTCATTTCCCTGCGGAGGGGCTCTTAGTCTCGTCCAGGAAGCAGTCAACACTACCAGCGTCCAGGAAGCAGTCAACACTGCTAGCGTCCAGAAGCAGTCAACACTACCAGCGTCCAGGAAGCAGTCAACACTACCAGCGTCCAGGAAGCAGTCAACACTACCAGCGTCCAGGAAGCAGTCAACACTACCAGCGTCCAGGAAGCAGTCAACACTACCAGGATCCAGGAAGCAGTCAACACTGCCAGCGTCCTGGAAGCAGTCGACACTGCCAGGATCCAGGAAGCAGTCAACACTGCCAGCATCCAGGAAGCAGTCAACACTGCTAGCGTCCAGAAGCAGTCAACACTGCCAGCGTCCAGGAAGCAGTCAACACTGCCAGCGTCCAGGAAGCAGTCAACACTACCAGCGTCCAGGAAGCAGTCAACACCGCCAGGGTCTAGGACACAACAAAGACACCAGTGTTTCCTCTGGCTTCATCCTTCCCCAGGCATAATTCACCATCCTTCGGTTCCCAGGCTGCTCATATCACGTGTCGACTGCACACATCACCCGCTGATCGGCCGGAGCCCTAGAGGAAAATGACACTTTCGCGGCGTCCTGGAAAGTCCCGGGCCTGCGTGTCCCCCTGCAACACCAGGGATCTTTTTAACGGACAACATTTCACCCCGCCACTGCCGGCGTCCAGCACCCAGCAAACACTGGCTGCGTCTCCCCCCACCACCGTGTTTCCAGGAACTCGGGAGGTCCAAAACAAAGGATTTGCACAAACTGAAGAGAAAAGCGAAAGAGATTTGTGGTGTCTCTTCCGGGTATTAAAGCAGTGTCGTTAGTAGTGGTCTGTAGCGGGGCTGGTATGTACTAGTCTATGCATTCACTCGTGTGTGCACTCCAGCACACTAACAGTGCACTCACTCGTATTCACCTAGTTGTGCTTGCGGGGGTTGAGCTTTGGCTCCTTGGTCTCGCCTCTCAACCGTCACTGGTGTACAGATTCCTAGCTTTTCATATCTATATTTGAAACTGTGTATGGAGTCAGCCTCCACCACATCACTTCCTAGTGCATTCCTTTTACTAACTACTCTGACACTGAAAAAGTTATTTCTAATGTCTCTGTGGCTTATGTGGGTACTCAACTTCCACCTGTGTCCCCTTGTGCGTGTACCACCCGTGTTAAATAATCCATCCTTGTCTACCCTGTCAATTCCCATTAGAATTTTGTATGTTGTGATCATGTCTCCCCGAGCTCTTCTGTCTTTCTGCGACGTGAGGTGCAGTTCACGTAGTCTGTTCTCATAACTCATGCGTCTTAGTTCTGGGACTAGCCTAGTGGCATACCTCTGATTTTTTTCCAGCTTCATCTTGTGCTTGACAAGGTACGGGCTCCATGCTGGGGCCGCATACTCCAGGATTTGTCTTACATATGTGGTGTACAAGGTTCTGAAAGATTCCTTACACAGGTTCCTGAAGGCAGTTCTGATGTTAGCCAGCCTTGCATACGCCGCCGATTTTATTCTCTTGATGATTGCTTCGAGAGACAGGTTTGGCGAAATTTAAACACCTAGATTTTTTTTCTGTCTGTTTCATGAAGGACTTCATCACCCATTTGGTATCCAGTGTCTGGCCTCCTATTTCCTCCGCCTAGTTTCATTACCTTACATTTACTTGGGTTGAAATTTAGTAACCATTTGTTGGATCGTGTACGCACACCAGTGCGTACACGAGTTGATGTGGACATTCCCCAATGAAGAGGCCACGCACACAACCCTGTGATACATTTGTGCCAACTGAGTAAATCCCATTAGATTGAATTCAGAGTGAGTCCCATTAGATTGAATTCAGAGTGAATCCCATTAGATAGAATTCAGAGTGAGTCCCATTAGATTGAATTCAGAGTGAGTCCCATTAGATTGAATTCAGAGTGAATCCCATTAGATTGAATTCAGAGTGAATCCCATTAACAACTCACAAGAGTCCGTTCTTAAAATGTTATCCCTACTCCTTCTCAAAGACCTGAACATCGACCCTTTCCCAAACACCATCATGTCTTCGCGGAACCTTCCACAATCATTTCTTGATGAGTGTGAAGCTCATCCCTGGCTCCCTTTCTACTAACTCATCATCGTCACTTTACTGTCTGTTCATCTAAATATATGCTGCTCCTTCTTCTCCTCCTCCTCTCGGCTTCCCGTCTCACGTTAGAAGCCCTGGAGACACCTTCAGACTGAGAGGGGGTTCCTGGCTCTCAAACCCACCCCCTGATAATTCTGGATCCCTGCTAAACATTAGTCTTGTTGAAGTGAATCCTTTGCAGCCGCCCGAAGACGCGCTGGGATCCTCCTAAATAGCGTTCACTCTTTCTCTTGTCACCGCTGGTGTCTTGACGCTTTTCTTCCACCTTTACTACCCCTTGAAGGTGGGGGGGAAGCCCTTTAACCCCCCACCCATTAGATTCTCTTGTACCCACTCCTTTCTTCCTCTTTTACTTTCATTTCTCTCTTTCCTCTTTTACTCTTCTTCTGTCTAGGGGGAAAAATCCACAAGGACGTGGTTAATGGCCTCTTGACATTCTGTTTGCTGATTTTTCGTGGCTAATGGAATTCCATTTCATACTTGCGTTTGCAGAGCCAATGGATCGATAACTCTTATCTGCCAAAATCCCTTTATTTCTCTGTGGGGGCTACCGGGGGGGGGAGGGGCGAGAGGGTTACTTTACGCCCTACTGTCTATCGAGGATCAGGAGCACAGGGAAGATGCCACACCCTTTGTTGATAGATCAAGTCTCGTCGCTTGTGATAGATGTATTCTAGATAGATGTATTCTCACCGATATATAGACCCTGTTTTCTTTATCTAGATTTCTATAAGTTGTAACATTCGTTCTTATTCCTTTACAAGTAGCGGCAGTTGTACCTATTCCTTGTTATAATGGTGCTGTTCAAACTACCTTTGTAAGATAAGTCTCCTCCTTGGTTCTTCGCCTCGTTGGCTGTGTCTAGGCTTAAACAGTCTTGTAGAGGCTGCCCCGAATTGGACAGTATGATTTGTAAGTAATAGACTATTATAATTTGGTCTATTACTTACTGACATTGGTGCTGACACGTTTATAAGTGGTGACCTTTGTACTCTGGACACAGTTATGGTTTAGAGCCTGGGATTAAGACCAATCAAACGCAGGAGGGTTATCAAGGTCTAACAACCTCTGGAGGGTTAGACCTCCAGACCACCAGAAGACCACCAGAGACCACCTAAGACTTATAAATCCAAACTTTTCAATCAGAAGGCTACATTATACATACATACATTCATACAACTGGCTAACTTTGGCCTACACGAACTTCAAACAATTTTAAACTTAAAAGCTGTGTACCCTAAAGAAAGTTTCGGTGCGAGAGGCTTAACTTTATATGAACTAAGCAAAAAGATGTTCCAGTTCCTTTTTTAGAGTCAAGTCAAGAGAATCTAAAAAAACTTTGATATTCAATTGACAGTTCAGCATCTTCATAATATATCTTCGCCTATATGTAAATGAGATGTGAAGTCTTGGGCTGCCGGAAAGCCACTTCCCCCCCCCCCCCCTTCACGAGGGCCTTGGTGGGAAGTGTCTGGGAAGTGCTGGCAGAGATGACACCTCTCGGCACTTACCAGACAGTGTCGACGAGGGAGGGAGGTCTACCTCTTTACGCACAACTTGCTAGCTTAGTGACTTGGGCATTACAATTTAACTAGTCTGACGTAGGTAGGTAGGTGGGAAGATAGGTAGATAGATCGGTAGATAGTCAGGTAGGTAGATAGGCAGGTAGATAGGCAGGTAGGTAGGAAGATTGGCAGGTAGGTAGACAGTTAGGCAGATAGGTAGGTAGATAGAAAGATAGGCAGGAATGAAGATAGGTAGGTAGGCAAGTAGATAGGCAGATAGGTAGGTGGGTAGGTAGGACGATAGGCATGTAGGAAAATAGACAAGTAGTTAGATAGGTAGGTAGGACGATAGGCAGGTAGGTAGATAGGTAGGTAGGTAGGTAGGTAGGTAGGTAGGTAGGTAGGTAGGTAGGTAGGTAGGTAGGTAGGTAGGTAGGTAGATAGGTAGGTAGGCAGTGACGTTCAACTTCTAATGTCGAATTGGCCTTAGAGTTTTGACTTCCACAGCACCAGGCTTGGCTTCCACCAACTTCCCTTGTTGACCAACCGCACTATGTACATTTCCTTACAATCCTTCGGCTCATTTGCGTTTTCAGCCTCCACCTGTGTCCTTGTCCTCTTAGTCCTACTTCCTCTTAATCTGAAGAGGTCGTCCTTGTCCACCTTGTCTATTCCTCTTAGTATCTTGTATGTCGTGATCAAATCCCCCCTTTTTATTTCTCCTATTCTCTAGGATTGTGAATTCTAGTTTCATTTGCCTCTTCTCATAGGTTAACTCTCTTAGTTTCGGCACCAATCTTGTTGCAAACCTGTGTATTTATTTAGTTTTGGGTTTATGGTTCATAAGTGTGGATTCCATGCTTGTGCTGCGTATTCCAGTATTGGTCTAACTAATTTTGTCTACATTGACTTGAAGGAGTCCTAATTTTGATTTCTAAACGATGTTCTTACTTTTGTCAGCGTTCCATATGCTGCTGATGTTATCCGGTTTATGTGTGTCTCTGGTATTTGTGTTGGAATTATATCCACTTTTATGTCTTTCTCTTTTTACAATTCCTGCAGTTGCCTACGCGTTATTGTATTATTACCTCCCAGTTTGCTCTCTCTCCCTTTCCCATTTCATTACCTTACACTTGATGGGAATGAATTCTAGCAGCCATCTGCTTACCCACTCTTGAAGTGAGTAAAAGGTCCTCATGTAACTTCCTCCAGTCTTCCTCTGTTTTTTTACATTCCTCATCAGCTTTGCATTACCTACAAACATTGACATATCCGAGCTCACTCCCTCGGATTGGTCGTTCACATAGATTAGAAACAGCAGTGGTCCCAAGACAGAGCCCTGTGGGACCCCACTTGATACATTTCTCCAGCTTGAAACTTCCTCTATGTCTGTGACCCTGTCTTTTCTGTCCTTCAAGTGCTCCCTTACGCAGTTTAGTATTTTCCCAGACACCATAGCCTGCTTCACCATCTTGTACACCAGGCGGTCGTAAAGAACAGTGGCAAATGCTTTTTGACAGTCTAGGAAAATACAGGCTACCCAGCCTTTTTTATCTGTCTTATTTTAGTAACCTTGTCAGGTTTGTCAGGCATGACTTTCCCCTTTCTAAATCCATGCTGTCTTTGTATCCCAAGTCGGTCCTCTCCAGATGCACACACACACACCTCAGTTGAGAGGTGGAACGAAAGCCAGAGCTCAACCCCCCGCGAGCACAACTAGGTGAGTACACACACACACACACACACAAAGGCGGGACCAAAGAGCCAGAGCTCAACCCCCGCAAGCACAACTAGGTGAGTACACACACACACACACACACACACACACACACACACACACACACACACACACACACACACACACACACACACACACACACCCACACACACACACACACACACACACACACACACGCACACACACACACACACACACACACACACACACACACACACACACACACACACACACACACGACCAGATACGGCACGTGAGATGCATGAGGGTTATTTCCAAGAGCTTTTAGTCTTATTAAAGCCTCTGCGTTGCGTATCTTCATCAGTGTCTATAGTAAGTAGCCGTGAAACAGTGTCTATAGTAAGTAGCCGTGAAACAGTGTCTATAGTAAGTAGCCGTGAAACAGTGTCTATAGTAAGTACTCACCTAATTGTACTCACCTAATTGTGCTTGCGGGGGTTGAGCTCTGGCTCTTTGGTCCCGCCTCTCAACCGTCAATCAACTGGTGTACAGATTCCTGAGCCTATTGGGCTCTATCATATCTACATTTGAAAGTAGCCGTGATACAGTGTCTATAGTAAGTAGCCGTGAAACAGTGTCTATAGTAAGTAGCCGTGATACAGTGTCTATAGTAAGTAGCCGTGATACAGTGTCTATAGCAAGTAGCCGTGATACAGTGTCTATAACAAGTAGCCGTGATACAGTGTCTATAACAAGTAGCCGTGATACAGTGTCTATAACAAGTAGCCGTGATACAGTGTCTATAGCAAGTAGCCGTGAAACAGTGTCTATAACAAGTAGCCGTGATACAGTGTCTATAACAAGTAGCCGTGATACAGTGTCTATAACAAGTAGCCGTGATACAGTGTCTATAACAAGTAGCCGTGAAACAGTGTCTATAGTAAGTAGCCGTGATACAGTGTCTATAGTAAGTAGCCGTGATACAGTGTCTATAGCAAGTAGCCGTGATACAGTGTCTATAGTAAGTAGCCGTGATACAGTGTCTATAGCAAGTAGCCGTGATACAGTGTCTATAACAAGTAGCCATGAAACAGTGTCTATAACAAGTAGCCGTGATACAGTGTCTATAGCAAGTAGCCGTGATACAGTGTCTATAGTAAGTAGCCGTGATACAGTGTCTATAGCAAGTAGCCGTGATACAGTGTCTATAACAAGTAGCCATGAAACAGTGTCTATAACAAGTAGCCATGAAACAGTGTCTATAACAAGTAGCCATGAAACAGTGTCTATAGCAAGTAGCCGTGAAACAGTGTCTAAGAAGTAGCCATGAAACAGTGTCTATAAAACTGCTACAAAAACACAGTCACCAATTTGGCGATTCACTTTGAACCGCCAAATACCTGTGTGGTGAAGCTCTGTACATCTGCGCAAATCTTACCAATTGGATAGATACTTTGGTCTAGGCCAAGAGAGAGCTCGATAAACACCTCCAAAGGATACCTGATCAACCAGGCTGTGATTCATACGTCAGGCTGCAGGAGCAGCCGAGTCCAACAACCTGATTGACCAGTCCACGACCAGGAGGCCTGGTCGGGCTAAGAGACGCTACCATTTTTTTCTAGTACGATAGTTTTTGGCCTATTAGGAGGCCAAAAAGATTTCGGGTCTCGAGGATAACGTGCGGTTAAAATGGGGTTTAAGGTCCGAAGCGACCACTCACTCTGACTTGCACTCAAACTTGCAAAATATCCAGGAGCCGGTTGCTTATCCATCTTCCTCCAGAAGAGCCACTCCGTGTATGCTCCGCCGAGCCATGAGGAACACGGGAATTTTGTTCAAATTCCCGGAGCTCTCTTAACAAATCCTCTCCTCACGAAATCTGGACTCGCAATGCGCCTTTTGGGAAGAGCCACTCAGAAGCGATTTACCGATCACGTGACCTCAGGTCACTACTCCATTGGCTGCTCTCCCTTGCAAGCAAACCAATCATCTTATTTCTCCGCATCCGGGGAACCCAGAGCATAGCCCACAATCTTGGCGCCAATTCTTATGCAGCACGGCCTGACGCCCGCCATTTTGGATCAAAGCCTAGGCTGCTAGCCCTTGTGTAAACATAAAAAGAAATAATTTAAATATTAGGCTTCCAGCCTCCTCTCAAACATTGCTAACACAAACTTGAGGCCGTGTTAAATATGCACAGACGGGAGTATGAGTCTTGATAGGTAGCAGAGACTTGTTAAACCGATGGTAATTGTAGCAGACAGTGCCTGGCAAGTAGCCGTGATACAGTGTGTGTCTTTATCCTGGAAGCAGCCACGAAGGAAAGGTCGCAGCAGTGATTATAAATAGGCTAGTAATTGTAGTCAGTAGTATACTAGTACCTGATGTTAGTAGTATACTAGTAGCTGTAGTTAGTAATATTCTAAAACCATAATTTACCCCAGTTTACTTGAATCAGAAGGGAACTAGGACCCAGGAGAGGGCCAAGCCACTATCATCGAACTAGGGCCCAGGAGAGGGCCAAGCCACTAGCAGGGAACGAGGGCCCAGGAGAGGGCCAAGCCACTTTCATCGAACTAGGACCCAGGAGAGGGCCAAGCCACTATCATCGAACTAGGACCCAGGAGAGGGCCAAGCCACTAGCAGGGAACTAGGACCCAGGGAAAAGGTGAGTCCCCTAACCACAACTTTCCACATTCATCTCTACTGGAACTCTCAACTGCCGAAGAAATTAGCATAATGGACTGGTGCGATGGCTTTCTGGTGTCTGGATGAGTCAATCTGGATCATTCCCCGTCCACTTTCCTGGAGTTTCCAGTCATCGCGGTAGCAGAGAAGAGAAGAGGGAAGTGAGGAAAGAGGGAAGAGGAAGGGCATGGAACGAAGAAGGGAAACGTGGAGAATGGAACACATGAAGGAAAGGGAAGTGGAGGCCGCCCAGGAGATACACAAAAAGGGTGGCTTTTGAAGGAAGGAAGAAGGGAGAAGTAAGGAGGGAGTAATAAGTGTAGTGGAGGACGAAGGGTGAATGTAACAGAAGATAGAAGAGGAAAGGGGGTAGTAGACAGGAAATAAATGAGAAGAAGACTGATACCATCCCCGTGTGGAGGTCACAGCCCCTTCTCACATCAAACGCTCAATTTGGATTCAAT
Source organism: Procambarus clarkii (assembly GCF_040958095.1). Taxonomy (NCBI): domain Eukaryota; kingdom Metazoa; phylum Arthropoda; class Malacostraca; order Decapoda; family Cambaridae; genus Procambarus; species Procambarus clarkii. The sequence continues at coordinate 31,246,952 of NC_091184.1, read as the reverse complement.
GCACACGTATGTACAGTAGATAAATTTAGTGTGAAGACGGATTGTCAGTGTGAATCCTTTAATAAAACCACTAAATTATTGGGACCACTTAAACTTTCTCAATCTGTACTCTTTGGAGTGTAACCGATGGAATTACACACTAATTTGCACATAGCTCCAAATCTGAAATGAATAGTTCCTTAAGAGATAGAAAATAGTTCCTATAGACGAAAATAGTTCCTTAAGAGACCAGAGGCATGGCAGGATGTGCAAAAAAATAGCCCGTTGCAAAGGTGAAGGTGCCATGGGTACGATAAGAGACAATTCTATATATATTTTCTAAGAATATTTCCTAAATTGGAAGACCAGTTTCAGGAAACCTCGTGCTCAGTAGAAGAAGAGTGTCTTAGCAGTTATTCTTTAAGAATAAGACGGCCATCAACCAATCGAAGAACATGGGAACTGAGGCTTCAAAGAGCAGGGGAACTGCTTACAATTGAATCAGCTGCTTCAACCCCCTCTGAGCCTGACCTCTTCCAAACACCTAACTTTTCTCCCTAAGACCTTGTTCCCTGTGTTTTGGGGGAGATACAAACCTAGTTACGTACGACTCAGCCAAGTTGCACAACTATTCCACTTGTGCGGTGGGGGGAAAAAAAATCATGAGGGAAAGTTCAGCGTGTCGTTATCGCGCCCTTGTCTTATTGTTAAGAAGCTGAAGGGAAGTTTCCCCTACTAACAAGATAACTTCCTCACCCTCCACGACGCGTCACTCTCCGGCGCTTCGCGTCTCCCAGCATCCCATGCGCGCAAAGATTACATTATCTCCAGTCTTGGAACACTATCAGCGCATCTGTCTTGACTGTCAAATAGGAATTTAAGAGATTTATTGCAGCCTCCACGTACTTCCGGGAGAACACGCTACTCCTGGAGAACAAGGACACAGGGAGGTGAACCACGCTCTTCGATTCGTGCAATGAAAATTAACCTTAGTCTTGGCAGGTCAGTAAGCTCCTGTGGTGGACCGTAATACTCCCCCGCGGTTCATCGACTTTAACCTCAACGTCAAACCAAGATTGATTGATGAAGATTAAGCCACCCAAAAGGTGGCACGGGCATGAATAGCCCGTAAGTGGTGGCCCTTTTGAGCCATTACCAAGTATCAAGAGCTGATACTGGAGATCTGTGGAGGTGCGACTGCACCCTGCGTGACGGGAGATGTCTCTCCCGTGTCAAACCAACAGGAACGAAGGCATTTATACACGGAGAGGTCTATCCCATCTATCGGTGTATACAAAATAGTTTACCTGTGCCCTAAACTAAGTTCACAACACCTACAGCCTCAGTTTTTTTTTTGGGGGGGGGGAGAGGGCAGTTTTTTTTAGTCTTCAGCAAAAAAGTCTCAGTTTTTGGGGGGCATTTGTTCCAACAGAAATAATTTATGACTACATATACAATTCCATCATCCTTAATATGTATTAAGCACATGACCACACCTGAGGATGAGTAGGGTGCTTCCCTAGACGCTGTAGTGAAATATAAGTGCATAAAAGGGGAAAGGAAGATTAGACGACATTAGGTGAAGAGTACCAGCTACCCACTTAAGGTTATGGTCAGGGAGGCGCTGATGGTCCAGCTAAATCACACTCTTATGTTCAAATCCACAAGGGCCTTGACGAGGATTCGAACCTGCGTCCGGGAGCATCCCAGACACTGCCTTAATCTTTCGGCCCTTGTGGATTTGTTCATTTGATGCATCACTTTAGTGTGAACTCTGTGTGTCACACTCTTATGTTCATTAGCAAGCGTGTATGTGTCTCTTAGACCTGGTCCACTACAACATCTCCAACTGCTCTTGTTGCTTGGATAGAGAGAGAGAGAGAGAGAGAGAGAGAGAGAGAGAGAGAGAGAGAGAGAGAGAGAGATGAGGAGGATCATCAGATGGGCCCACACAACACCCTCTCAGAGGGGCTGGAGGCTCTTATGAAACACAAACACGGCAGCAGTGTGCCTAGATGAATTATGTTTACTGATACACAATGCAGTAATTAAATACACTAGCCAGAAGGACGTAAGCTGGAGAAAGTACACATGGATGCAGGTGTAAAGGCACGTCCTCTTCTACACCCACACCCACACACACACACACACACACACACACACACACCCACACCCACACACACACACACACACACACACACACACACACACACACACACACACACACATTAGCCACAGGGATGTCAGAAAGAGCTTCAGTGTTATTGTCGTAAATATTTACTTAAGAACAAGGTAGGCGAGGAAGTGGTTGGTTTAAACTAACTCGATACACAACTTTAAATGTATATATGATAGCAGCGACAAGGGAACCCGGCGGGTCTACTAGGTTATAACGAAGGATACAACCACTAAGGTTGGAAATATATATATATATATATATATATATATATATATATATATATATATATATATATATATTATTATATATATCCAGCGAACCGACGTCAATTTTATTGCCCTGGCTCTGAAAATCTGTTTCATATATCCGCATACTTATATCCAAACCAGTTTTTACCCTGCTAGGGGGGGGCCTATCGTCAAATCCTGATTGGGCACCGGTTCGGGCCTTCAGAACCTCCCACTGAATTCAGAAGAGTTCCGGCTTGATAGGCTTTTGTCCTGTCGTGGCTGAGTGGGCTAAGGAATGTGTCTGGGAGTCACCAGAACGCCAGTTCAAGTCACCCCCATTGCCCCAATATGATTTTCTCGTGTATTTACCCCGCCACTGTGATTTTTTGTGATTTATTACCGCCGTGTTCTGTGCTATGGCTAATACTGTTAATACCCTTGTCATGTCCTCTCATCCATATGTGTACTCCACTCGCCTCCCTACTTTTCGTCAATCAAACGTAGAGTTTTACTTAAACTCTCTCTTGTCTGAGGGAAGAACCACTCTCTCTGTCTCTGTCTCTCTCTCTCTCTCTCTCTCTCTCTCTCTCTCTCTCTCTCTCTCTCTCTCTCTCTCTCTCTCTCTCTCTCTCTCTCTCTCTCCCTCCCTCTGGGAAATGTTGGAGACTAGAGGGTGGCAGTGTAGAGGAGACAAGAGGTGGGACGACCCAAAGAGAGTGTGGTACTCACTTACCCGTGAAATTGCGACTCCTTTGCTATCCAGTCACCAGCACGCGATGGAGGAGGGGAAGGAGGAGAGGAGAAGCGGTGATAGAGGGAGGAGTAGGGGTGACGGAGGGGGGGAATAGGTGCTTAGAAAAGTAGGAGGAGAGACACGAAAATGAGAAAAGTGGGAAGTGGGGGCAGAGGAGGAGGAGGAGGGTGGAGGTGTAATATATGTAAAATTACATGTATTATGTAATGCGAATGGCAGTTGGGAGGCAGCGACGATGATGGTGGAAGAGGAGAGAAGTGGAGGAAGGAGTAGGGGTGGTGGAGGGGGTCGCCAGGGAGAAGAGAAGTGGGGGAAGGAGTAGGGGTGGTGGAGGGGGTCGCCAGGGAGAGGAGAAGTGGGGGAAGGAACTGGAAGGAACAAGATGAAGGTAAAGAGAGCGACCAGAACACACACACACACACACACACACACACACACACACACACACACACACACACACACACACACACACACACACACACACGCGCGCGCGCACGCACGCACGCACGCACAAGTATGGACACAAATAAGGGAGAGAAATGTGAAATAGTTAATTTGATAGCAAAATACTTTATAATGAAAAGGAAGATCACTAGAGAAAGACTAATGGAAGAAAGATGAAAAAAGACACAAGCAGGAGAAGAGAGATAAAGACTCAAGAAAGCACATCACACCACCAAACAGGCGTCTCGGAAGGACGTAGAATCTTAGAATCTTTTAATTTCCCTTTGAAGTGCAGTCCAGAGAGGAAAGAGGGTTCTGCAACCCTTCCATTCTCCCCAATCCTCCTCCTTCAAATCCCCAATTATTCAATATCCCTCCACGAAGTCAACGGCCCTCGAGGAGTAGGTGAGCTTACGTGTCTGGTCTTCCATTCGCCGAGGTTCGACCTGCAGAAGTCTTACCCAGCGAGTGAGGGCCGAAGTTCGACCTACAGGAGCCTTACCCAGCGAGTGAGGGCCGAGGTTCGGCCTACAGGAGCCTTACCCAGCGAGTGAGGGCCGAGGTTCGACCTGCAGAAACCTTACCCAGCGAGTGAGGGCCGAGGCTCGACCTACAGGAGCCTTACCCAGCGAGTGAGGGCCGAGGCTCGACCTACAGGAGCCTTACCCAGCGAGTGAGGGCCGAGGCTCGACCTACAGGAGCCTTACCCAGCGAGTGAGGGCCGAGGCTCGATCTGCAGAAGCCTTACCCAGCGAGTGAGGGCCGAGGTTCGACCTGCAGAAACCTTACCCAGCGAGTGAGGGCCGAGGCTCGACCTACAGGAGCCTTACCCAGCGAGTGAGGGCCGAGGCTCGACCTGCAGAAGCCTTACCCAGCGAGTGAGGGCCGAGGTTCGGCCTGCAAGAGCCTTACCCAGCGAGTGAGGGCCGAGGCTCGACCTGCAGGAGCCTTACCCAGCGAGTGAGGGCCGAGGCTCGACCTGCAGGAGCCTTACCCAGCGAGTGAGGGCCGAGGCTCGACCTGCAGGAGCCTTACCGAGCGAGTGAGGGCCGAGGTTCGCTCGCGAACTCCTTGTCAACACAGTTCTTGCCCCGGTCTCAACTTAACATGTCGAGAGCTCTTTTCAGGGCGGGAGCAGCATTTGCATACGAATGCTGCTCATCATGCTGGCTTTTGCTGTATTACCATATATTATGTAATGCGAATGATGCTGTATTAGCCTAGCTTATGCTGTCATGTGAATGATGCTACTTGTATTGTTCTGCAAATGATGTTATGTCCAACAAATGTTGCTACAATAATGTGTCGTTTTGTCCTACAAGTTATGCTGTTGTATTGTGTCCTACAAGTTATGCTGTTGTATTGTGTCCTACAAGTTATGCTGTTGTATTGTGTCCTACAAGTTATGCTGTTGTATTGTGTCTTACAAGTGTTGTTCTAAAGTGTATAATGTGAGTAATATTTCCTCTCGAGATCTCAGACATTACGTTTTTGTCACTTTCTATTTGACTGTCTATCAAACCGTCGATCGTTCTCCCCTCCCCCTGACACCTGTCTGCAAGTCTGTCTCTCTGATACTCTGTCTGCAAGTCTGTCTTTCTGTCTAGAGAAACAGTGCAGTAGACCTGTTATCTTCTATGATGCAGATTCTATTTACACTCTTTCCATTTTCAACATGATCCAAAAGTATGTACAGTGGTCTGATAACGTAAGGCCTATCGAAGTTTACGGCCCAATCGTCTCTGATGGAACAGATGCTTTAGGTCGGCCAACATACTGTCCAAATTTGGAATCCGTTGTGAAGATCCCGGTCCGGACTCGATGATCTGAGTACGTTGTTTTCATTCCTTTTCATTGTAACTTTTATTCTCTGGTTTACTGCAGTTGTATATCCGAGCATTCAGCGTCTTCCTGAAGGAGCTTCAGTGTGATGAATTATTAATAGAGGATTATCTAGGACCAGACAACATAATATACATTTAACATTGAACTTCATTTTCCACGTCCAGACTTGAGGCTTTTCGAAGTCTCTCTCTCTCTCTCTCTCTCTCTCTCTCTCTCTCTCTCTCTCTCTCTCTCTCTCTCTCTCTCTCTCTCTCTCTCTCTCTCTCTCTCTCTCTCTCTCTCTCAAGTTTTCAATTTCCCTTCGATATGTTCCTACCGTAGGTGGGTGTATTTCTGTGAGGAGTTTATGTAGTTTTAAGGAAACTATCCAAATATTTACTGTAGGGACGCTGGCAAACTTACTTTGTGCGTCAAGAGATACACAGAGGTGTGTGTGTGTGTGTGTGTGTGTGTGTGTGTGTGTGTGTGTGTGTGTGTGCGTGTGTGTGTGTGTGTGTGTGTGTTTGTGTGTGTGTGTGTGTGTGTGTGTGTGTGTGTGTGTGTGTGTGTGTGTGTGTGTGTGTGTGTGTGTGTGTGTGTGTGTGTGTACGAAGACAGGCATCGCAAATAAGCACACACACTTGCTTATGGCTGCCGGCATGCGTCTATGCACATTCACGCACATATGACTGTTCCATACGTAGGTTATACATGTGTATGCATAAGTTTGGTTGGGTATAATCAAGACCTGCCTCATATGAGCCAATAGGCCATCTGCAGCTTACTTAATTCTAACATTTACATGCCAAAAATTTAAGCCAACCCCAATTATATCATGACAAGCTCTTTATTTACTACTCCCCTATTGAACGAGGTAATTATACACAACACTGTATGTTGAGTCTTCACGATCTACCGAACGTTGGAGCATTAACGACAGATTACCTGTAATCATATCCTCTAATGCAACCCAATATCTCGCTCGTGGTAATTAGAACGCTGGATAGTCACTGTAATTAGCTCATCACTGATCCCTTTTATAGTACAACTCTTGACGATATCTCTACAGGTTCATGGCGGGTTTAATCTAATTATCAAGAGAACACTCTACGCAGGAATGACTGTATTGCGCTTGGGTAATACTGATAGTAAGTAAAATATATATATATATATATATATATATATATATATATATATATATATATATATATATATATATATATATAACACACTTTATAACTTTATATATAACACACTTTACAAACCAACAGACGCAGCTTATAATCCCCCCCCAAGCTCTCTGTTACGTCAGTACATGTGGTTCCATCAGCTGAGGTCGCACTTGTCGACTCTCAGGAACTCTCAGGAGCACTCGAAGGCACTCAACAATCCTCAAAAGCGGCCAGGAGCATCATCCACGTCGAACCATCGACCCGGAGGAGGCCAAGTCATCGGACTCATGTTGCTACTGTGCCAGATCATCGATCGCCACCGATCTCATCATTTTAAGTGATGAGATCGACCCCCCCTTACCCCATAGGTAAAACAAAAATAGGGGGTGTCACCCCTGGGGAATGACTCTCAGGGGGTCATAACAGCGCACCACACAATACGGCATGTCGACACATCTATACAGGTCACCGGAATGAAATTGGCACAGGTCCTTAAAGGTCACTGAAGGTCATGTTGAAACCAATGAGAAATGAGGTCATTAGAGCAACTGGGAGATGAAAATAAAATGAGCAATTCGCCCCCATCAAAGAATCACAAACTGGCTAACATCAATGGTCACGTCTTGGGCACATGGGCGTCGGGTCACGTCGTGGGCGGCCGTGGAGGGTCGTGGACGGGCGTGGAAATCGAGGTCGTGGGCGGGCTTGGAGATCGAGGTCTCGGGCGGGCTTGGAGATCGAGGTCTCGGGCGGGCTTGGAGATCGAGGTCTCGGGCGGGCTTGGAGATCGAGGTCGCGGGCGGGCTTGGAGATCGAGGTCGCGGGCGGGCTTGGAGATCGAGGTCGCGGGCGGGCTTGGAGATCGAGGTCGCGGGCGGGCGTGGAGATCGAGGTCTCGGGCGGGCTTGGAGATCGAGGTCGCGGGCGGGCTTGGAGATCGAGGTCGCGGGCGGGCTTGGAGATCGAGGTCGCGGGCGGGCTTGGAGATCGAGGTCGCGGGCGGGCGTGGAGATAGTGGGGTTGCTGTAGAGGGCTAATAGTGGTGATGCTCTGGCAGCCGGGTGATGAGGTATTTCCTGGTTGCCGCCCCACTTATCACCCCCCGTCCTCTCATCGATCTCTTCCTCTGACAACCACGTGACCCTTCAGGGCGGATCCTAGGGCCCACAGGGTCACCGGAGGGGGATTGGCGCCGCTCGCTGGCCACTCCTACCATCCAGGGTCACTTGTGCGCTATGCCAATTCCCTCCGACTCTCCAGAAGTGCCAGTAGCAGGTCATGTAAGGTCACTTACATATCACCAAATGCGAGAGGAGCTTCATAGATGCCAAAATGAACCTCAGAGAAAGTACATACCCAAAGTGCTTATGTTTAACAATGAGAACACACACACAAACACCTCGTTTCATATGTAGATATGACAGAGCCCAATAGGCTCAAGAATCTGAACACCGGTTGGTTGACAGTTGAGAGGCAGGACCAAAGAGCCGAAGCTCAACCCCCGCAAGCACAACTAGGTGAATATACACGTGGACAGACTACCCAGGCTCCCCTTCTCTACGGGTCCACGGTAATAATTACATATTTAAAGTCTTAACGTAAGTCGGACGATTGGGCAAGGTTGTGGATGGAAGCTCCTGAATATTCCTTAATTAGAAATACATTTAATTTTGAGAGAGAGAGAGAGAGACAGACAGAGAGAGAGACAGAGACAGAAGCATTGAAAGAGTAAATTACATATGCAGAAGGCTATTAATGTGTGCTAAATATTTTAAATAGCTACTGCTACATATCCATCACGAGGAATGCATGGCGTTGCATGATTCAGTGGCCCTTTTGGCCAGCACAATTTGTAAGTTTACACAACATTTTTCACCATCGTGTTGATAATAGTTTTAATAATAACATAAGAGAATGTGACTGTGACATGGCTATACTGCCTGCACAGTGTAGGTCTAGGCATTTTCTATTAATTCTGTATCTTTACATGAGTGAAAAATCCTACTGATTTTTTTTATTAAATTTTACTTTCGCTGCCTAATACTGAGTCAGCATACGCTTTACCAATATAGACCTATATATTTTTGTAAAATCGTTTTTACTGTACACAGGACACAGAGAGAGAGAGAGAGAGAGAGAGAGAGAGAGAGAGAGAGAGAGAGAGAGAGAGAGAGAGAGAGACAGAGACAAACAGACAGACAGACAGACAGACAGACAGACAGACAGACAGACAGACAGACAGACAGACTGACTGACAGACACAGACAGAAACAATGAAAGAGACAGAGTGAGGAGGCTGGATATTCAATCACATCACAATCAACTAGGAATCAATTTCCACACTATTCCATACATGAATGATTCACTTCATTCATTTCCACCAGCCATATGATGGACAATTACACATCCTTCCTTCAATCCATTGGTTATTGCAATCCTTCCTTCAGTATATATTTCATTCACTTTCCCTAGGCTCCACTATTCCAGAGGCTCCTCGTGTTGTTTATATCTTCCAATTCGTCGCATTTAATAAAGTTGTGATGTTCCTTGCTTCCTGTTCTGGTAATAATTCTGCGTCTCCCAGCGTCAAGCGCTGAGAGAGGTGGCGAAGACAGACAGACTTCAGTAACCAAGTTGGTCCTGAGGGACTCATGTACCCCGTCTTTACTCCTGGCATCACACGCACTCAACGCTTCTGCCGCACCGCATGCACTCAATGCTTCTCCCACCACACGCACTCAATGCTCCTCCCACCACACGCACTCAGCATAAGTATCTCAAGGCTCTGATCCTGCGTAATATTCTCCCTAAAGGCAGTGTTACGGCGGAAGGTCGGGAACAAACCTTTCACTCCACAAGATTTATTTTCTCTATATTTTCCGATCATTTATCTTTAAATCTCTTTCTTGCTCTCTCTCTCTCTCTCTCTCTCTCTCTCTCTCTCTCTCTCTCTCTCTCTCTCTCTCTCTCTCTCTCTCTTCCCATTGTTTCCTCCTTTCTCTTCTCCCTGTAGTCTTTCTCTTTATCTCTCCCTTGTTTCCTTGCTACACTTTCTCCCAATGTCCTTTCTCCCTCTCTCTCTTTCTCTTCCCTTCCTCCCTTATCCCTGTTTCTTCCTCTCTCTCTCTCTCTCTCTCTCTCTCTCTCTCTCTCTCTCTCTCTCTCTCTCTCTCTCTCTCTCTCTCTCTCTCTCTCTCTCTGGTGAGCATCGTTCTACACAACAGTGGCCAGCAGAAGGCACCCATCTGTACCCCAGGCAGATGCTGGCGCCTGAGATTGCAAACATTGAGCGCTGCTGTTGCTGCTCTCCTCTATCTCAACCCTAGTCTTGCATCTTGCAACAATCATGACGGCTTTCTTTACACTTAGTAAACAGTTACCGTGCTTGGAGACGTCACAGTCGTAGGTGACTCGTTGTCAACAACTTCAGTGGTGCTTCGGAGTTCACAGTTGTTTAATAAATGTAAACAAAAGCAGCTATAGACAATGGAAGAATGTGTACTTGGTTGTCACAACGATTCTTCGCGGCGGGGATCGTATTCCAGGGACCTGCCTTGAAACGCTACGCGTACTAGTGGCTGTACAAGAATGTAACAATTCTTGTATATATCTCAAAAATAAAGATGTACAGGTTTCTTAAAGGCGATACGTTGATCTTTATTATATTATTATTATTATTTACACAAAAGTCTGGAGAGCATTGGAGGGAGAGAGCTTTATTCGCTAAGTGGCAGATCTTAAACCCCAAGTTTGTGAGCGTAACAGCAGGGCCCGGGCTAATGGGCCGAGCCAAACAAGCCGAGGGAGAAATTATACCACGCACTATACAGTTTCTCTGACTTTAAACTATACAGTTAGGTAAAGACGGAGGCTGAAAATCTGAATCACCCAATCCGTTCTATCCCCTTAAGTCTTTATTTTGCGTAATCGTCCAATCCGTTCAAAATGTGACGTAGTAGTAAACATCTCAAGCATCGCAATACTGATGCATTCTGTGCATCGGCGTCGATAGGTTAAGTGGGTTGCATGGGTTTGTACGTTTCAGGTTAGGTTAAGCTTGGTCTATTAATGAGATATTTAGCCCTAAGAAATCGCGACTCAAATATTTCCAAGCCAAGGTCTATATTGGTGTTTGAAGACCATCGGTGAAAATACCCTTGGGTCTACGAGCAGTAGTGACCATTGACCACACGCCCCACAAGATCACAGTGACCATTGACCACACGCCCCACAAGGTCACAGTGACCATTGACTACACGCCCCACAAGATCACAGTGACCATTGACCACACGCCCCACAAGATCACAGTGACCATTGACCACACGCCCCACAAGATCACAATAACCATTGACCACACGCCCCACAAGATCACAATAACCATTGACCACACGCCCCACAAGATCACAATAACCATTGACCACACGCCCCACAAGATCACAATAACCATTGACCACACGCCCCACAAGATCACAATAACCATTGACCACACGCCCCACAAGATCACAATAACCATTGACCACACACCCCACAAGATCACAATAACCATTGACCACACGCCCCACAAGATCACAATAACCATTGACCACACACCCCACAAGATCACAATAACCATTGACCACACACCCCACAAGGAGACAGTAACCATTGACCACACACCCCACAAGGAGACGGTTACAGGCATCCCAGACTCACTGTAATGATTGCACAAGCACCAGGGGATGACTGGAGTGCCTCCGGTGGCTTCCACAGGATCATGGCGGCCAAGCACTGGTCGTCTAGGTAACATACACCCTAAGCTCTTACCATCGAGGGATAGGTAGGATAATTCTCCCTTCCCTACCCACCCACCCCTGTCTTTTCCTCTCTCTCCCTTCCTCTCTCCTTTTCCCTCTGTCTCCCGTCCTCCTGCATATTTCCTCTCTCCCTTCCCACTGTTTCCTCCTTTCTCTTCTCCCTGTAGTCCTTCCCTTTGTCTCTCCCTTGTTTCCTTCCATGCTTTCTCTCAATGTCCTTTCTCCCTCTCTTTCTTTCTCTTCCCTTCCTCCCTTATCCCTGTTTCTTCCTCTCTCTCTTCCCTGTTTCTTCCTCTCTCTCTTCCCTGTTTCTTCCTCTCTCCTTTCTCTCTGTTTCACCATATCTCTCCCTTCCATTCCTTCCTCTGTGTTTTCCCTCTCTTCACCCTGTCCCTTCCCTTCCCTTCTCGCTTTCCCGTCTTCCTTTCCCCTGTATATTTCCCTTTCCTTCCTTCTGTCTATCCCATTCCTTCTTCTTATCTATCTCTTTCCTTCCTCCTATCTATCCCATTCCTTCCTCCTGCCTATTCCTTTCCTTCCTCCTGCCTATCCCACCTCTCCATCCACCTCCATCTCCCTCCACTGTGCTGCCTTGACCTGGCACCCAGAGACATTTTCCCATTTCTCAAACTGAAGGATCGTCTCAGTAGAAGTCGCTTTGTCGACGTTGATAAGCAGAAGGCGACTGTTGAAGGGTTCCTGAAGGGAATCGAGAAGCGCCAGGAATGATGGGGGGGGGGGGAAATTTCCCAGTGAAAGCGAGAGATTACGTTAGTAAATGTGTTTCTAGCGGATAAAGCCATTCTTTGCCAATCAGAGAATTTTCCCCACAGATCACACGCGGCATGTATGTGTGTGCTAGGTAATATTGGCGGGACCAAAGAGCCGAAGCTTAACCCCCGCAAGCACAACTAAGTGTGTACAAGATGGAATTTACCTATATGTACATCGATCTTTTTCCGAAGGTGTCTGAACGGACGTGTACAAGACTTGAAATGTGGCCTTAGGGAAAACCAGGAGTTCGGCGGAGACATTGGGCCACAGAGAGTACCAAATAACAGAAAGTTCCGATCCCCAACAATCGGAATTCTGATTTTGAAAGGCCTCTCATGCCCTTTGAAATCTAAGTTTTGGGGGAGACGCCGGAAGGGTCGGCCTGCAAACTTGTGATCATCGGGGACAACCCAATTGAAATCTTCGTCTGGCCAATTCTATATTGGCCAAGTGAAACCTGCTTCATGTTTTCTAGTGATGAGTAGACTCCATCTGCCTCCGTAATGATGAATCTCCACCTGCTTCCGTAATAACGAGTCTCCACCTACCTCCCTAATGATGAATCTCCACCTGCTTGCCCTAATGATGAGTCTGCCCTTGCCTCGCTAATAATGAGTCTCCGCCAGCCACCCCCCAACTGATGAGCTCCACCAGGGGTTGGTGGATTGTATATTCATGTAGTGTTGTAAATCCCTCACGGAAACAGTACCCTACCGGACCAATAAGAGGGAAGCTACTACAGCGGATAAAGCAGTACCTCTACATCAGAAAACAGTCAGTGAGAGACCTCAGAATGGCGGATGTTACCAGAGGCGACCCACAGAAGGTACAGTACTGGTGCCAGTTGTTCTACTGAATTAAACTACGTGAATGACTTACCAGACGGAATAGATTTTTTACGACAAAGTTTGCTTAAGATGAAAAAAATTATTATAGGTCAAAGATGATTGAATATGATAGAAGAATGAACATATTAGCTAGATAAAAATAAGAGTATAAATAAAGTAAAAAATAATGAAGCTGGGTGCTGGAAACAGGATGCCGGACATAAGGTATTGAATAGGAGAGGAAATCATCTTGTATTTGGATATAATTATCTAAAGCCTTGACTTGGATAGAGAAAAAGACTTGGGGTTATTACACTGAATTTGTCCTGCTGCATGGGTGACAGCTTCTCCGTATCAACCTACCCTGGCTTTGCGCCCTGGAGAGACCAGGCCTGACCGACAAGCAGAGTACAACTCCGTAGTCTTCTGACACTGATGGATGCCCACTACTACTATCACTAGGTGCCCACATCAAACATATATCATCAGCAGTTTTCACAATATTCGAAAGGCATTTCAGAGTCAAAACGGATCTTGTATACAGACATATATTAATCCAATTTATATTTAGAAATGAGAATGTGTTTGTCTGAGGCTGGAGGCCAAACGCTTTAGGATAGCATCACCAAACTTTGCAGGATGACTGGTCTTTGTCCGGGGAAGGTCATAGGCGGAGCGGGTCGATCCTCATGTTCCCACTTTGCATAAAAATAGCAAATTATAAACAATTCCAATGTCGCTAAACAGCAGACTATCCTCGATACGAATCATCTAACACATTATTATCTACCAGGACTTGATTAAATGGTATTTTTTTAACAGATTTTAACGGACAAATTTTTCTCTATCCAAGTCAAGGCTTTAGATAATTACTTATATCCAAGTACAAGATGATTTCGTCTCCTATTTAATACCCTGTGTCCGGCATCCTGTTTCCAGCACCCAGCTTCACTATTTTTCACTTTATATATACTCTTTTTAGCCACTTACAAGGCTGATCGGGAAAAATAAGAGTAGAGAATTTGGTGAAGGGTCGGAAAGGTGGCGAAGGGTAGGGAAGATGGAGTGGAACAGGGAAGTTAGTGAAGGATACAGAATGTGGTGATGAGCTGGGAAGGGTATGGAAGCTGCTGATGGGGAGGGAAGATGGTGGAGGAGAGTGAAGATGAGTGAAGTAGGGAAGGTTGAAAAGGAGAGTGAATTTTGTAGATGGGGAAACCGCTGGGTTAGCGATGATGGGTATGTAGATGTTAGTGTATAGTGAAGCTGGCTACAGTGATGAAAATAGTGTGTAGTAAAGCTGGCTACAGTGAAGATGGTGTGTAGTGAAGATGGTTACAGTGATGAAGATAGTGTATAGTGAAGCTGGCTACAGTGATGAAAATAGTGTGTAGTATAGCTGGCTACAGTGATGAAGATAGTGTATAGTGAAGCTGGTTAGTTATGAAGATAGTGTGTAGGTGTGTAGTGAAGATGGCTAGTGAGTAGGTATGTAGTGAAGATGGTTACAGTGAAGATAGTGTATAGTGAAAATAGTGTATAGTGAAGATAGTGTATAGTGAAGCTGGCTACAGTGAAGATAGTGTGTAGTGAAGATGGTTACAGTGATTGAAGATAGTGAATAGTGAAGCTGGGGCTAGTGATGAAGATGGTGTGTGGTGAAGATGGCTAGTGAGTAGGTGTGTAGTGAAGATGGTTACAGTGATGAAGATAGTGTGTAGGTATATAGTGAAGCTGGCTACAGTGTTGAAGATAGTGTATAGTGAAGCTGGTTACTGTGATGAAGCTAGTGTGTAGTAAAGCTGGCTACAGTGATGAAGATAGTGTATAGTGAAGCTGGCAATAGTGATGAAGATAGTGTATAGTGAAGATGGTTACAGTGATGAAGATAGTGTATAGTGAAGCTGGTTACAGTGATGAAGATCGTGTAGTGAAGCTGGTTACAGTGATGAAGATAGTGTATAGTGAAGCTGGTTACAGTGAAGAAGATAGTGTATAGTGAAGCAGGTTACAGTGATGAAGATAGTGTATAGTGAAGCTGGTTACAGTGATGAAGTGTATAGTGAAGCTGGCTACAGTGATGAAGATAGTGTATAGTGAAGCTGGTTACAGTGATGAAGTGTATAGTGAAGCTGGTTACAGTGATGAAGATAGTGTATTGTGAAGCTGGTTATAGTGATGAAGTGTATAGTGAAGCTGGCTACAGTGATGAAGATATTGCATAGTGAAGCTGGTTACAGTGATGAAGATAGTGTATAGTGAAGCAGGTTACAGTGATGAAGATAGTGTATAGTGAAGCTGGTAAGTGATGAAGATAGTGTATAGTGAAGCAGGTTACAGTGATGAAGATAGTGTATAGTGAAGCAGGTTACAGTGATGAAGATAGTGTATTGTGAAGCAGGTTACAGTGATGAAGATAGTGTATAGTGAAGCAGGTTACAGTGATGAAGATAGTGTATAGTGAAGCTGGTTAGTGATGAAGATAGTGTATAGTGAAGCTGGTTACAATGATGAAGACAGTGTATAGTGAAGCTGGCTACAATGATGAAGACAGTGTATAGTGAAGCTAGTTACAGTGATGAAGATAGTGTATACTGAAGCTGGTTACAGTGATGAATACAGTGTATAGTGAAGCTGGCTATAGTGATGAAGATATTGTATAGTGAAGCTGGTTAGTGATGAAGCTAGTATATAGTGAAGCTGGTTACAATGATGAAGATGGTTACAGTGATGAAGATAGTGTATAGTGAAGATGGTTACAGTGATGAAGATAGCGTATTGTGAAGCTGGCTACAGTGATGAAGATATTGCATAGTGAAGCTGGTTACAATGAAGATAGTGTATAATGAAGCTCGCTACAGTGATGAAGATAGTGTATAGTGAAGCTGGCTCATATGTCCTTATGAAGCAAGATCACATATATATGCCTCCACCACACTAGCGCCACATGTGCGAGTTATGAGACAAGACTAGAGGCATTAACCTACCGCGGGAGACATGATCATCCCGTAGAAAATACCTATCAGAATAGCCAATGTAAGGCACTAAGAAGCGAAGTATAGGAGACAGGCTCCGTGCAAAGGTTAAAATGAAAATAACAGAGGCTACAAAGGCTCTGGAAACTCTACAAGTAGGGCCAAAGAGCCGCAGCAAGTTCAACATAGTGATGAGTCTATGCCACCCCAAAGATGAATCTGCGTCACCACAGGGATGAGTATCTATCAGCTACCCCAATCATGAGTATATTAGCCACCCCATTGATGAGTCTCCGCCAAGAGACTCACATCCATTGATGACCCGTGATGAGGTGTGGGGAGGGGGGGAGCGCGGGGGGGGGGCCGGTGAGTGAGAGATCAAGTGTCACTCAAGTGTCACTCACCTGATAGTTACCGTAGCCTAGGTGGTCACACGGACAGCGACAGTCCTTGAGGTGCGTCTCCAGTTCCGGCGGGAGAGTGCCCACAGATTCCCGCGAGCCGCGCATCTCCCGCCACTCCTGGAACTCGCGCAGGTCGCAGTGGCTCGCGTGGTGGCTGCGCAAACTGCGGCTGTCGTAACAGTCCTGCCGCGCCTCCTGCCGCAGTTCCGCAGGAACGTCTCTGTGCACGTCTGGCGGCGGTCGCAAGTCCGCGGGTCGCCTGTCGGAGGGGCGCACGTCCGAGTGGATATCCGGCGGGGGGCCCATATCCGGCCTGGGCTGGCACTCATTGGTACTGGTGTAGCAGGTAGTGGGCCCACTGGGGCCCCTATACTCGCAGGCGGGGCCCCCGGGGCACTCGCTGCACGTACCCGCCCCGCATGGCGACCGCTGCCCGCTGGGCAGGTAGGGATTGGGGCCCTGGTACCCGCAGGGGTCCGGCGGGTACGACGGGGGCGGGTATTCCCGGTGAGGGGGCGGGTAGTCTCGCCGCTCGGTTGGGTACGTGGGCTTCCCTGAGATTTGGTAATTCGGGTGGGTAATGCCGTACTGGTGGTGGGCGGCGGGTGGCGTAGGGGTGTACGTGCAGTGCTTGGGCGTGCACTCCGCCCGCGGCACGCCCGCAGACCCGTACTCCAGCTGGGTCTGGGGCGGGTAGTCGCGGGCGGCGGGCGGGTACCCGTGTAGGTCCACCACGGTCTCCTGAATGTTGGTGTGGGGCAGCAGGCTGGAGCGTCCGTAGTTGCACCGGATGTCCCCATTGGCCCACTCCATGGTGTGAGGGGCCCCTGGGAGTCTCAGGGCCCGGGTATCAGAGGGGCCCCAGGGAGTCTCAGGGCCCGGGTATCAGAGGGGCCCCCTGGAAGTCTCAAGGCCCGGGTATCAGAGGGGCCCCAGGGAGTCTCAGTGCCCAGGTATCTGAGGGGCCCCCTGGAAGTCTCAAGGCCCGGGTATCAGAGGGGCCCCCTGGAAGTCTCAGGGCCCGGGTATCAGAGGGGCCCCCGGGAGTCTCAGGGCCCGGGTATCAGAGGGGCCCCCTGGGAGTCTCAGGGCCCGGGTATCAGAGGGGCCCCCTGGGAGTCTCAGGGCCCTCCCTGGCCGCCCCCGCACTCAGCACCGAGTCTCGAGTCAGGCCTGGGCCGCATGCCCCTCCTCACATCACACGCCACTATCACATGGTGTCAACCCCTCACTAACCTGCTGCCCGAACTTATAAAACAACAATAATTATAAACATTTCCTCCAAAGCAACGAAATCATTGATGCAAGAAATTAATTTACACACAGAATAAACAAGGTACGTGTGACACCTTCCAATGTCCTCCCTGAACTGACTTTCTTGCAGCAGCGTCCCCCAGCTCATGTGCGCTGCCGGCCGACCTAGCTTAAGAACCGTACTGGCCCAAAAACTGGATTACGTACTATATAAACCCATATTACCTGCCACTAACACTAAAATGTAATGAAATAATTTGGAACATGTCATAATCAGCACAAGTAAAATAGCGGAAAGATGAAAATAGCAAGAGATGGAAGTGTGCATGACGTCGTGCGTCTGGCAGGGGAGGCTGGTGGCGGATGCTGGGGGTCCATGCGCAGTGTTGACGCCGGCAGAGAGATGAGAACATGACGCTCCCTCGCTTGGAGACCCCTGGCGTTCCCTCACTGAGTTCTCCTGACGCTCCCTAGCTGGGAGACCCCCTGGCGTTCCCTTACTGAGTTCCCTGACGTTCCCTAGCTGGGAGACCCCCTGGCGTTCCCTCACTGAGTTCCCTCCCTGAAAGACCCACCGACGTTCACCCTCTCCAAGGGCCAGTTGCCTTCGGGTTCGATTCCCGGGCGGGACAGAAATGGAAATTATGCCGCTTCTTCCCTTCATGCAGACAAGGTATATTTACCTTTCCTACATACAGCCAACCCTCTATGTCTAAATGAAGGCGATTACAGCCACTGCGTCCGCGTTCAGTGTGTGACAAGGGA
The DNA here is from genome assembly GCF_040958095.1 of Procambarus clarkii. NCBI lineage: Eukaryota > Metazoa > Arthropoda > Malacostraca > Decapoda > Cambaridae > Procambarus > Procambarus clarkii. The sequence goes on along the minus strand of NC_091184.1, from coordinate 31,228,578 downwards.
GAATTAATCCGTGAGGATTAATTGTCCTTTATCAAGCTATATATATATATATATATATATATATATATATATATATATATATATATATATATATATATATATATATATATATTAGATTGGCATAACTAAATCTATCCCTTAAGCATTTTCTTTGCATAGCGTTTATTTACCTACTTAATAATAACTCGCTTTATGCACTTTACCGTATATTAAACAGGCCTCATTTTAATGAATTTTAATGTTCAATCCGTCTGTCGAGGGATACCTTGAGATGATTTCGGAGCTTTAGTGTCCCCGCGGCCCGGTCCGCAACCAGGCCTCCACCCCCAGGAAGCAGCCCGTGACAGCTGACTAACACCCAGGTACCTATTTTACTGCTAGGTAACAGGGGCATAGGGTGAAAGAAACTCTGCCCATTGTTTCTCGCCGGCGCCTGGGATCGAACCCGGGACCACAGGATCACAAGACCAGTGTGCTGTCCGCTCGGCCGACCGGCTCCCCCCCCCCCCCCTCCCTCCCCCCGATATATAACTATCTAGGATGATTCCTGAAAGACTTAAGTGGCAGCGGGACGGAAATGGTCATTAGTACTTAATACCAGAGTCAGTCGTTGGCTGAGCTTGTCATAAAGAAGCACAAGGCTTCACGCATAAAGCTGACCCGTTTTACTAGATGCCGTTATCCTTACATATATATATATCTCCAGCGAGGAGTGATCCGACCCGAGTGATCACCTTACCATGATAACTTTGCCCCCGAGTCCGGCCAGCGTCCCGGACGATTCAATAGTGGTGGCATATAAAGCTGCCCCGTGTAAATCCGTGACTGTAAAAAAAACACTGTAACCCAAGTGACTGTAAAAAAAACACTGTAACCAAAGTGACTGTAAAAAAAACACTGTAACCCAAGTGACTGTAAAAAAAACACTGTAACCAAAGTGACTGTAAAAAAAACACTGTAACCCAAGTGACTGTAAAAAAACACTGTAACCCAAGTGACTGTAAAAAAACACTGTAACCCAAGTGACTGTAAAAAAACACTGTAACCCAAGTGACTGTAAAAAAAACACTGTAACCCAAGTGACTGTAAAAAAGCCACTTGGGTTAAATTTAACGAGCTGGTGACTTATTTTTTCCCCATGTATTCATGTTTTACGTCAATTTAAATATGTAAACACAAATAGGTAAAAGGTGTAAGAGAGAGAGTTAGGAGAAAACAAGGGAGAGAAAGAAAGTGAAAGAAGGAAGGAAAGTGAGTAATAGAGAGAGAGAGAGATAATACCCGCCTGCTCCTCCCTCACGCTCCCACGGAAATACGGAATAAACCTCGGCCCGAATTTTGACGCCGGGAATAAAGTTGGTTCCTTAAAACTCCTGTAAGTGCTGATCTGATAAAAATGGTGAGGCTGAAGGAGAGAAAGGGGGAGAAGTAGCGGTAGAGAGAGAGAGAGAGAGAGAAGGAAAGGCAGAGAGAGAGAGAGAGAATGAAGTAGAGGTAGAGATAAAGCAACTTAAGAGTTGGAAGTCAGAAGCAAGAAGATGTCATGTTTACACAAACACATGTAAGAGATTAAGAATTAATGAAGCGTTTGAATCGTTAAATTTTAATGTCGTATTACGCTGGGTGGCGCAGTCACCCATGTTCTCTTTATTTCTCTCTATGTCTCTGTCTCTATATCGTCTCTGTGTCCTCTTTTAGGTACCCTGTACCTATATCCTCTCTAGAGCTTTATCTTATATATCTCCTCTATATCTCCCCGACATAGTCTCCTCGACATGGCGCCTACCTTTGGTAATTATATCTCTATATCTCCAGGAATGGAAATGAGGAAGTGTTTTGCAATGTTGCACCATTAAGAAAGATGCATGGGAGTTGAGAAGAGTGAGAGAGAGAGACGGGGAGAGAGAGAGAGAGAGAAATGAGGGAAAGAAGGGCGAGAAAGAGGAGAACGAGAGAGAGAGAGAGAAAGAAATGAGGGAAAGAAGGGCGAGAAAGAGGAGAACGAGAGAGAGAGAGAGAAAGAAATGAGGGAAAGAAGGGCGAGAAAGAGGAGAACGAGAGAGAGAGAGAGAAAGAAATGAGGGAAAGAAGGGCGAGAAAGAGGAGAACGAGAGAGAGAGAGAGATAAAGAAATGAGGGAAAGAAGGGCGAGAAAGAGGAGAACGAGAGAGAGAGAGAGAGAGAGAGAGAGAGAGAGAGAGAGAGAGAGAGAGAGAGAGAGAGGGAGAGAGAGAGAGAGATGAGGGGAAGAAGTGCGAGAAAGAGAGAGAGAGAAGGCTGGAAACAAAGACAAAAGGAAGGAACATAGACTAGAGTGCGAGGTGATAACTTGAAGAAAACAATGATCACGAGAAGAGGAGAAGAAAAGCCGGGAAGCGGAAACAGAATATAAACAATGCGTCAACAAGAGAGACGGAAACAAGAAATTGAAAAGCCTCGACTGGTTGCCACTGGGAGTCGAACCCGTGTACCATAACAAGCCCTGAACAAGCTCCAACTACCACGCATTACTTAGGTACTGTCCCCCCAGTTTAATTCACTTTTGCTTTTTTATCTTTTACGAGAAAAACCCTTATTCACCAAGATAAAAAAAAAATACGTTAAAATTTTTATTACATTCAAAAGCCAGTCTATTTGCGTCAGCGCATGCGCAATAATACTTACATTTTGTCAACAAATATATTCATTTGTTTGGTACCAAATTGTTCATATACATTAATGCATTATCGTTATACTCTTTCCATTCACCTGGGCTGTAGGAGAATCGAACCGTGGTCCTCATACATGTAAGGCCGAAGCTTTATCCACTGGGCTATAAGTTGTCTTAATAAGGAAGATTTCCAGAAAGTTTTTTCATTTCAAGGGAAGTGTGGATGACATTTTATAGTTATACAGTTTTTCCCCCTGGAATGAGGAGGCATGTGGAAACAAAATCAGAATGGTCAGGTTATCTTGAGATGATTTCGGGGTTTAGTATCCCCGCGGCCCGGTCCTCGACCAGGCCTCCACCCCCAGGAAGCAGCCCGTGACATCTGACTAACTCCCAGGTACCTATTTACTGCTAGGTAACAGGAGCATCAGGGTGAAAGAAACTCTGCCCATCGTTTCTCGCCGGCGCCCGGGATCGAATCCGGGACCACAGGATCACGCGTCCAGTGTTCTGTCCGCTCAGCCACCGGCTCCCTAGCTCCTGGTCGGTCTAGCAATAGACTCGCTTCGTATTCTTCTCACAATACCGGTTAATTTCATGTCAATCCTAACCAATCTACTGATCAGTCCATCAAAACATTGAGCAATTGCTCGTTACTCAGCCAGTCTTCATCAACAAAGGTCAAAAGCTCGTTAATCCAGCCGCCAAACCCCTTGTTTATGAATTAAACACGCTTTAAAGACGACTCACAACTGATGTTCGAACATTTTTCGAACAGTGTTTCGCTCTATTCGAACACCTCTGTTCGAATAGCAACTCTGTAAATGGCACACACATTTCATTTGCAGTAAATGGTAGTGCAAATGAAAATAATTGCCAAAGGAACCTAAACACCTGACTTAACTTAACCTACGGTCAAGTAAATAATAATAATAATGATAAAGACAGTAATAATAATAATAAGACAGTATATTCGATTATTATATATAATATTAACCTAAATGTGCGAACAAACCTATTTTTAATACACAATACGTTAAAACTGGTGAATACGTTTTTGAAGGGCAGGGAACAGCCGCCGCATTAACGAACCTGGCCGGAGGACAGGTTGCAGCTCCAATGCTTCGCAGTGCTTCGCGTCTTCCCTGTGTTCGAGACGCACATCTATAAAGGCTTAACCCGCGTACTACAATTGTAAATATGTTGCAACAAATTCTAAACATCTAAACTAATCTACATCTAATCTACATCTACCCCCCCCCCCACGTCATCTACTTTTTTCATAAAATGACAAATTATTCATATTCCAATCTCTAAATCCCAGACTCCATCCTGACTAAGATTCCTCCAGCACATTATTTCCTACGTGATTAAGTTTGTCTAATGTTGTTTATTTATTAAAGACAGTGTTTAGTGCAGTTACCGTGAGGCAAGGGAAGTGGTGAAGAAAATGGAAGGTTGGTAAAGGATTGGGGAAGGAGGATTGGGGAAGGGGGATTGGGGAAGGGGGATTGGGGAAGGAGGATTGGGGAAGATGGTGAAGGAGAGGTCACTTCCTTCCTCCACAAGGAAGTGGAGGAAAGAGAAGGTTAAGGAAGGTTGTGAAGGGTAGAAAAAGGTGATGACAAAAATTAATTTACAATTTTGCCTAATATGAGGAATTCAATTAGGTCTTATTAGAGTGAGGATAATGCTGGTATCCCCTGTCACACAGGATAGAGGGTCATACACAAGACAATAGGTCTAAACTATAGGTTGAAGTACCTATATATATATCATGGTTACAATGGAAAGATTTATCGTCTGTAACAAGGAACGAGAATGTAAAAAATAATAAAAAAAATCTGACCCAGTTTCCGGCAGTACGATACTCTCCCCTCAACTCCGGCAGCGTCACTCGACTGATAAGCGGAAAGTGGTCGACTCAGAAGTCAGTTGCCCCCAAACCAGTCAGTTGGGGTGTTGCTGCTCCTCTACGTAAAATAAAAATAAATTATCTTTAGGAGGCGAAATTAAAACTTTTATCTTAACTATTTGCCCTTAAAAACAGTTATTACTAAACACCTCAAATTCTTTACATCAAGGCAGTAGATGTACCAATAACACAAATGATGTTGATAAGAAAAATAAGTCAATAACGACAGGGAGAAATAGAATTCTTTGTGCAGTAATCATGACTTCTGTGGCCTCGGCACTTGCTGTGTGTGAAGCTGAGCTACGCTGACCATACCAAAGGTTTCCAATACTCTCTCTTTCTCTCTCTCTCTCTCTCTCTCTCTCTCTGCTTAACACAATAACAACAGTAATTATAATTTGCCAAAGTGGGAGAGACAAAACTAAAAAGAGAGGAACAAGAAGAAAGGGAAACTGGGTCAATATTTAGTACAGCAATGGGAGGAGAAAGGCGATAAAGTGAGGGTAAAAGAGACGAAGCAAGAAGTGAAGGTAGAAGAGAGAAGGAAGAAACTCAAGGCAGGGATCTATTCGGGTAAAGCGTCAAGCCATTACGACTATATAGCACTTGGAAGGGATCAGGATGGGGATTTGGGATGGAGGCGGAGGGAAGGAGTGGTGCCTAACCACTTGGACGGCCGGGGATTGAACGCCGACCTGCAAGAGAGGAGGAAGAAGAGTCTCGAGATAAAAGAGAGATAGAAGAGACTATACACAGGTGCTCGCAAAGTGCATTTCGTCCTAACCCGGACGAGTGTGCGTTTTTAATTATGCAAATTCGTCACTAGTGTCCAGCCCGACACCGGCCACCATTACTACCGTGTCGTGTAGACTTTGCCACCTGCAGTCAGCATGCACAATGGGGGAGTATAGCAACAGCTTGGCTGGTCGCCGGGATGGTCATGCTCATGCCTCGCACAAAGGGTAAACACGCAAAACCCAGGTACTCCAGGGCAACATGACCCGATACATTGATGAGGCTTGTTGACCAGACCACACACTAGAAGGTGAAGGGACGACGACGATCCTGTCGTCACAATCGACTTGAGAATGGTCCAGGACGGACCGAAACATCGTCGTCCCTTCACTTAGTGTGTGGTCTGGTCAACATACTTTAGCCACGTTATTGTGACTCATCGCCTGTATTGATGAAGCTGAAAAGGAAGTGATGGAGCCGTGAGAACAGCCGGTCGAGACGAGGGCATCAGTACCTGATCAAAATGTGGCCACACATCCTAGCAGAAGCCATGAAGGTGTGCAGCAGACGGCTGACAAGGATAAACAACACCTTAGATACAGGACAAGTCCCACTTGGAACGAAGGTCAACCCACGTGGTACAATTACACAAGAAAGTGGACATGCCATAGTATCTAAATTACAAATAAACATATATGCAAATTACTGGAGAGGATGATATAAAGGAAATTAATGAATCATCTAGAGAGAAAAGTCTTGTCTATATCTATAGCTTCAGAGAAGGCAAATCCTCTTAGCGACTATATTGGAGTTTTAGAGCAAGGCAACAGAGAGACAGTAGGAAAGAGAAGGATGAGGACATCGTATTAGGGAGTATCTCTCTGACAGGAAAGAGAGAGTTACAGTGAAGAGCGACCTCAGGGTAGAGGAAGGTCACAATTAAGAGGCTACAATGGTCAGTCATAGTGGCCTGTACGTTTTCTGATATGAAAGTTGAGGTCATTTACGTATATCAGCGCTTGCGAACGATACAAAACATTACATAAGAGAGACAGGCCACATGTTAATTTCAGGCAAATGCAGAACACCCTGGATAGGCTTGATGGCTGGTCAGAAAAATTGCAGCGCGACATACACCCAGAGATTACAAGGTAATGAGACTTGGCGAGATAGCATGACGACTCACTAAACAATACATGAAAGTGAGACGACCTTTCGGAACAGGAAACGAGGACTTGGGAGTGTATTTAACCACTAACCTCGCACCAGACACTCGCGTAAACAGGATAACAACATCAGTTAACGCTAAACTGGCAAAGTGTAGGAATAGCGAACAAATCCACACGGGCCGTGACGAGGGTTCGAACCTACGTCCGACAGGATCCCAGACACTGCCTTAATCGACTGAGCTACATGGTAAAAGTCCCTCATCACGGCCTTTGTGGATTTGTTCATTTGATGCATCACGCTATTGTGATTTCTGTGTGTAGAAATAGCATTTAGGATGCATCACGCTAGGAACCTTTTAAGAACCAAAGGCAGGAAGCCTTCTGAACACTACACACAGAGATCATACTAACGTGATGCATAAAATGAACAAATCCACAAGGGATTTGTGGACTCAGTCGATTAAGGCAGTGTCTGGGATGCTCCCGGACGCAGGTTCGAATCCTCGTCACGGCCCTTGTGGATTTGTTCTTCTGAACACTGTACACGACATATGTGAAGCCCAGACCAAAGTCTGATCCCACCAGTGTGAACCCCCACACACACAGATATAACACTGTGCGAAAAGGTTTAGAATATGCTACGAGGATCTTACAAGAACTATAAGGAGCAACTAAAACTTTCTCCTATCAGGAGAAACTCAGGAGTAAGGCAGAGTTGAGAAAGTGGACATGTGTAGTAGACGGCAGGGAAAAGCAAGGGACCATAGATGGTCACTTGAGGCACAGAACAATCACAGGGATGTGTCAAAGAAATTAGTTAAGGTACACATACACACCACACACACACACACACACACACACACACACACACACACACACACACACACACACACACACACACACACACACACACACACACAAGACAGGATCAAGAAAGACCAACCGATTGCATCTTCCATCTAGCTCCACCATTACTCTTCAAGCCTGTGGCATGACCTGCTCTCCCACTTCCACACACACAGGCGTCAATAACTCCCACACTATTAAACTAAATCAAACTTCATGTAGCGGACAGGAGTCAAGGTCCAGCCAACTCCCACGACCTGACATCATAAACACTAAACAAAGAGATACTAGCAGCAACTTACAAACTCTTCCCAACAGCGATATAGAGAAAAGTAGGTCGCGAGTTATCCCATTAGATTGTCAGATGGCAGTGGTGGGGGCCCAGGAGCTAAATGTCGACCGTGTGGACAGTACCAGTGTCTGGAGACATACTAGCGTGTATGAGGGTGGAATAAAGAAGCCAGTATGCCCTGAAGAATGTTGTTTTCCCCCATTAGGAAACCCATTCATATCACCAATGGATTTCCTTCCTTCTGTTGTGGTTGTCGCGGTGCATTGCTGCCACGACATGCCTCACTTTCACTCCCATTCTCTCCCTCTCTCTCTCTCTCTCTGTCTCTCTCTGTCTCTCACTCTCTCTCTCTCTCACTCTCTCTCTCTCTCACTCTCTCTCTCTCTCACTCTCTCTCACTCTCTCTCTCTCTCTCACCTCTTCTCCCTCGCACCTTAAGTGTCTCATCAGAAAGGGTCGTAATTGTAATGACTGACACATTCATTGATATCTTGGAACTGGTAAGACAGTTATGACGAGTGGTGAAGGGTGGAATGGGAGGTCAATGGGGTAATAGGGGGTGATGGAAGGTAATGGAGGAGTGATAGGGAGGAAAACGGGGGGGGGGGGGGAAGTGAGTGAAGGGGTAATGGGGGGAAAGATCCTTGTAAATCATAAGTGTGAAGATATTTGTGTCCCTCAAGATTATTCCAAGGTGTTGTTTCTGGGGGCCTAAACGGGATCTGGGGGCCTACACGGGATCTGGGGGCCTACACGGGATCTGGGGGCCTACACGGGATCTGGGGGCCTACACGGGAGCAGTTACATGGTGAGGTGGTCGGTGAAGTAACAAACACGCACCTAGTTATACGCGTCTAATTATACACACTTAGCTGTACATACCTAGTTATATGCACCTAGTTGTATGCACCTAGTCATGCTTGCAGGGTCAAGCATTTGCCTATAAGCCCCACCTTTCAGGACTCTTTTCACTCGTTTTTTCCATATTTACACTTAAAGTTGTGTATGGAGCTGACTTCGACAACTTCCTCATCTAGTCCATCCCACTCATTTACGACTCTTAGACTGAAAACATTTCTTGTGTGTGTGTGTGTGTGTGTGTGTGTGTGTGTGTGTGTGTGTGAACATTCAACACAGCTTGTGACTACGACACCCGTTCAACACGACAGCCGGGGCTCGATCAGTAGAGTTTAACCATTCGCGTATTCCACTCAGGCCAGAGTGGAATACGCGCCTTTTCACCGTCCTACAGCAACCTCCACCATTCCATATTGAATTCCAGACTCCATCAGAAGGACAGAATAGACTACCAAAAATATTTTTTTCCTATCAGCTCCATTCAACAGGGAACGGCGGACTCTCAAATGCATGTTGAGAGAGAAGAAAGTTGATGGAATAAGTTGACAGCCGGTTAGAGAGACAAAGGTCGCTTTAACACCCTCGGGCGTCGGCCTATCGGGCCATCATCAATCTTAATCATCCTCTCTCAATCTCAGTTTCTATTTTCCCTTAATTAAATCATCTACTTGGCTGTGGAAACTGCAGACTCGCTAACTGTTCAAAAAGTCAAGTTGGTATAGTATATTTTGACGAAATTTGATAAGAATTGAAATATAATGTTTCTCTGGAACTATTAATAATAATAATGATGGAAGAATTTCATACATAAATATTAAAAAGTTTTGACTCGTATAATAATACAAGTGTCAGGGAATATAGTATATAATAAAACTGTGTATCATTAACAATAACATTAATGTTATTAGCATAGCAAAATTCTCAATAATGTTTATTGTTATAGGTGATGTTTGGCTCAGGATATTTACTATGGTTTAAGTTAACTAGTAATTAGTAATGTGACAGTGTTGGTGTTCGTTGTGGTGGTGATAGTGGTTGTGGTGATGATAGTGGTGATAGTGGTGGTGGTCACTCGAGGACAATAGACTTCACGTGGGCCAACGGTCAGTCGCTCGCAGGGAAACCCTTCCCCTTTCTGTCAAGTGAAGAAGAAATGAACAAGAAACTTAAGTCATTTAAGTTGTCAGGTGCGAGAGTTGTTTCTGCTGCGTCTCCAGCACTGGAAGTGCTTCTTCTTCTTCTCCCTACTTGTCCTGCAATATTTTTTTGCTTCTCAACCCTCCTTTTTTGTGCTCAACTGTTCCCGTTACTTGACTTACGCTGTTTCTCTTCCATTGCCTGCATTGTATTTGTGCATTTCTGTTTCTCCTGCTCTGTTGTAGGTCTCCTGTTACTTCCTTATGTACTTCATATCCTATGTACCTGTGTGCCAGGCCTGCCTACACAATTTACAGAGGGATCGTCGAGGACGTCGATAGTAGCATAACCCGGGTAATTTCCGTCCAACTCAGCAAAGATTTTATAATGGAACAACAGCATTAAAAGATCAATATGTTTGACAATTACATCAAGTATTTAACCTAGGTTTAAATATGTCATTTTTATTAAGAATTGTTGTTGTTTTATAGGGTTGCATAATATGAATTTTCATACTGCAGATTGCAAATGATTGCATACATTTCCAATGATCGCATTGTATACTGGCATGTTCATAATATATATTGGTAACGTTCATAATATGTTAGAACTGTTCGTAGCATGCACTAGGAATATTCGTAATGTATATTAGTAACGTTCGCAATTTATCTATAATACATATTATGTGTGTAATAACTGTAATGTATCTTTACATATATATTCGTAAAACCTATAATATACATTTATAATATGTGGATTGCAGTGATATGTATGTAGTGCCTGCAATGCATGTATTCAATGAATGTGATGTATGTTTGCAAGAGGTTAGGAATGTATTAAAATACGCTCATACACTCCCCTCTCACGTTGCGACATTAATGACAATTCCTACGAGAGTTCCCTCTCTTAAGTTAATAAATATTAACTTAAGACTTCCCCCCTCCTCCTATGTACGGTGTTTGGAAGACAAAACAACTGAAATCATTATTAAGAGAGAGCCATTACCTTTCTAGCGATCCACAAACTCGATAACGAATATCAAAAAATAAGATATTCTTATTCATATTCTTGAAGAATATCAGGATCTGTTTGACGAATCTAATAAGACTAATTACATACACCAGAATACAAGATGATAAAGTTTAAAATCTGGCAAAAAAACATTAATATCTGCAGGCGAGGAGTCACACTAACGTGGCTAATGTTGACCAGACCACACACTAGAAGGTGAAGGGACGACGACGTTTCGGTCCGTCCTGGACAATCGACTTGAGAATGGACCAGGACGGACCGAAACGTCGTCGTCCCTTCACCTTCTAGTGTGTGGTCTGGTCAACAACATTTATATCTCTTTACTCTACAGCAAGGACGAGCATGAACAACCTCTACAGCCTCTGTGTTAATGTGCCCTCTGGCGACAAACGGGCTCTATTGGTAGCGCCAGATAACCTCTTAAGATCACTCAACAAATTAGAATGTAAACACGTAACCAGTAATGGGAAGCCAGCGAGTAACAACCTCCCATGATAATATATAATAGGAGACATAAAAGAGCAGTCGAGCTGATTTAATAGAGCACGAGGGGGGGGGGGGGGGAGACGGGGGATACATTAGAGCCAGAGTGCTCTATATTACCAGGCTTGGCTCCTCTCCATGCTGACTTCCAATTTACAGTGTCTTGCCACAGCGAAGCTCGCGGCCATGAGACAAGTTTCTGCCTCGTGTAAATTATTTTGTTTCTCCTGTTGAGATCTGCTTCCTGCGGCCGGAGGGTAAATACAGCTGTCTTGGGCTGTATTCCTTCCCTTCCTAGATGGGGTCCACGTTCTCACAAGGTAGGCTCATCCTGTCTGTGCTAGGTGAACAGAGGCATCAGGTGTAGAGAAAGCGGGCCCGGACGGTTCACCCTGCTTAGGGACCAATCATTCGTGATGGGTCATGTTATAATATGATATCAGAATACAAGGATATCACGCCAGCGTGAGATATCTCTGAGAGAAGCTTTGGAGTAGAACTGGGTATCGAACTAGCGTTCTGGGTCGCCTCAGACGCGCGCCTCAACCCACAGCACCAAGATCTGCTATATGGTGGGTTATCAACTCGTCCTCTTAAAAATAACGTTACTTTTGGCTCGTATGCGCGCTATGGCCAGATGTTCTTCTTAATTTTGTAAGTTGAAGAACTGAGCTTTTCTAAGTTCTTCTTAAATAAATTCTTCTTCTAGTTCTTCTTCCGTCTGACGTTAATACGGTCAGAGCCAATATCGTAAGTTTAGTCGTAATATCGAATGTTTCACTGAATCTCTCAACATCTTCAGCGACAGAGAGTCATTAGCTACGCGACAGCACAGATTGATGATTGATGAAGATTAAGCCACCCAAAAGGTGGCACGGGCATGAATAGCCCGTAAGTGGTGGCCCTTTTGAGCCATTATCAGTATCAAGAGATGATACTGGAGATCTGTGGAGGTGGGACTGCACCCTGCGTGACGAGAGATGTCTCCCGTCACGCGACAGCACAAGTTACATCACATGTAACTATGTGAGAGGTGAGGATGGCTGTTATACCATGTCGACGCCAGTTCGGGGTTGTTAGCGAGGCGCGGGATGGTAGTTTGTCTTGGTTTTTGGAGAATATTATTACGTAAAATGTCATTGGCTGTTGATAGTTGAATGTAATGTTTACTATGTAGTGCTTTAGCTATGTTTAATCTTCTATTATCGTTGCATCTGTCGATTATTTCCGTGTTATTGGTCAGGCTGTGTGGTGATGGTCTAGTTGTGTGTTAAACAATCTTTCATAGACCACACACTAGAAGGTGAAGGGACGACGACGTGTCGGTCCGTCCTGGACCATTCTCGACTTCAGAATGGTCCAGGACGGACCGAAACGTCGTCGTCGTCCCTTCACCTTCTAGTGTGTGGTCTGGTCAATATACTTTAGCCACGTTATTGTGACTCATCGCCTGCAACCTTTCACAGAGCCTTTCACAGAGCCAAGGTGAGGAAAATAAACAGGACAAGTTCTGTAGCACTGACCAATTATTCCTTTGTACCGGCTAAGTAAAACTAGACACATATTGAACACACATTCAAGTAATCAATGCAAATATGCAAATATCGTGATATTTACAAAATAAAATCGTTAGCAGCGAATTGCTTTTTAAAGTTGTATACGAACTGTGGAAAAACGTATTTGATGGAAAACTGATATACACCCCCAAAAAAATATTCATATAGTATGTTTGGTTATTGGGTTTTCTTTTTTTGACGGTGGAGGCGTTTGAGTCGCATTCCAGCTCCGATCCTGCCCAGAGGTGTGCCAGGTAAGTTACGGGCTCACCATAGCCCGTGCTACTTGGAACTTGTTCCGAGTAGCTGAATCTATACTAACAACAACTCCATCCTGACCAGCGGTACTCGTGGAACACCAACATGCAAAAATTATTTTAGATTCATCACGAAGTTAAAGAAAGTTCTAGCTTATGGATCTACACTATTTGTCGAAACATTTATGTCTTTAAATAGAAATATCTGTGTCAGTTTGTTCGAGGTTGGAGCCCAGACGCTTGATACTAGATTACCGAATTTTTTCCCAGTAATTGCTGTCGGGTGTGTGTCCAACATGGACGGGTCGGTATAGGCGTTAAAGAAACGGGTGTCACATGACAATGCAAAACGTTCTCCCAATAATACATTTACGTGAAGTGTGATTATACTAAAAATTATAATCATGCTCAACTGTGAATGATTATAATTGATTATTTTATTTTATTATGTGCTCATGATACCAACATTTTAAAAATTTTACCTATTGTACTTTGGCTATAATAGGGAAATCTAATTGTTACTGAGCAGTGATGGATACCTAGTGTGCTCAATAACCTAACTACTGCCACGGCAGTAACAACAATGCCACCCTCACATCGCACGTCTAGGCCTGGCAGAGAGAGAGAGAGAGAGAGAGAGAGAGAGAGAGAGAGAGAGAGAGAGAGAGAGAGAGAGAGAGAGAGAGAGAGAGAGAGAGAGACAGAAAGAGAGCGGAGAGTGTTGGGAAGACACAGAGACAGATAGAAACCGTAAGATAGGCACACAGGAAGACAGGCAGACAGATAAAGAAACAAGATGATAGACATAAACAGAAAGATGGAAAACATACAGACACACAGACAGATCTGTGGTGCCCGGGGCGACCCTGGTACCGAGGGGGGTATATACTACCTAGCACAAGATAAATAGACTTAAAATACACAGAACAGAAGCCAAGAGTTCAATAAACAGTCACTTCAAAAGGTAGAACATTGAGCAACCAGGTGCACGACCTGAATATGGCTGACCTACACACACACACACACACACACACACACACACACACACACACACACACACACACACACTAGGCTATAGGCTGGAATCCCTTACACGCATACTATGCACAGTATTGGGAAAGAATAAGGATGAGCCTGGAAAAGAATAGCCTTTGTCACTCAACACCGCCAGAGGGTGACGAAGAACTGCCAGCACAGAGACATGACAGAGCCCTTGACGAACTACAAGAAATGAGTGCACATGATTGAGAAACAGGGAAGTTATTTTAAAAGATCAAGGGACATTTAATCGATGGCAGAAAGCGCGAAGAACTAACAGAGAAGAGAGAGAGAGAGAGAGAGAGAGAGAGAGAGAGAGAGAGAGAGAGAGAGAGAGAGAGAGAGTGAGAGAGAGAGAGAGAGAGAGTGAGAGAGAGGAAATAATCAACAGACACAGTGACAATAGGAGACTGAAAATCAACGAGACATTACAATATCAAACAAGTCATCTGCCAACACCAAACTTCAGTGTACCAGCTGTGAGGACACGACGGTATACACAACTGTCATGGGAACATTGGAGATTGACAAGTTACAATGAACCAACTGGCCCAAAAGTGAGGTGCTTCACCTCATCCTCGGCTATACATCCATCAGCAGGAAGCGGCGTAACCATTCGAACTCGACCTTTGATAATGTTAACAAAGCTTTGACTTCACTGTCTACGATAATCAGACAGTGAAGCCTGTCCTACGATGTCTCAGCTGGATTGTTTGTTGGTTTTCAAAAGGTTTGGTCTGCCAAGGTATGCCTTACTGTACCGTGGAGTTGAGGGGGGAGTTATGTATTTCCTCTGAGGCATCCAAATTGTGTGGCAGAAATTTTGAGAGGCGTTCTGCCCATTCTTACACTCGCTGTCCCTTCTTTCTCTCCCACACACATGTTGTTAAAGATTCGCTACCCGGAACAAAAAGTTCCAAATAGCACGGGCTATGGTGAGCCCGTAGTCCCACACACAGCCGTCCTTCTCCTTCCTCCCAGGCATCTCTACCTCCAGGCTCGCGGCCCGCTCTACTTCACTAGGGGAATGGCAGCCTTTTGCTGGCCTTTACAACTGGAGCATAAAAGCTTTTTCCTGTCTGGGAATCACTTTGAAATAACTGTGTTTACGAGAGTTTCCTCAATTCTACATATTTCGACCTTTCCTTGGAGAAAATATATATGTATAAGTATGACAGTGTCAGACCACGGAGGAAAAATTGAAACTGGGATTTCCTTAAGTACTTTCGTATATTAATACATCTTCAGAAGGCGAAATAATATAATAATATACGAAAGTACTTAAGGAAATTCCTGTTCCAATTTTTCCTCCGTGGTCTGACACTGTCACATTTTTCATCACGTGTTAATTTTCGTGATTGACACACACATATATAAGTATATAAGTTGTCCATGGTTAACCACGATTAACCATACTGGAAGACAGGAGAACATTTCTCACCTTTGTGTGTGTGTCTTCTTTACGGCTTCGTTTTTTTCTATTATTTATTTTTGTTTTTCCTTTTATACTGACTATCCCATTTTCGAAGCTTCGAGCCCGACCTTGCCGCTCCTCTGGGACTTCCTGGAAATGTTTCAAGTAATCCTTCTTTATTTTTGGTCTTTAATTAAAGCTGAAACGCACGTGGGACGAAGCACCTGGGTGGTGTATATTGTAGTTTCCTATCCGTCACTGCGGGTTGGGTGCGGTTTAGAGAGGAATAGCGTGGAGCCCTGTAGGGGCAGCGTGTAGCCCTGTGGGGGCAGCGTGTAGCCCTGTGGGGGCAGCGTGGAGCCCTGTGGGGGCAGCGTGTAGCCCTGTGGAGGCAGCGTGTAGCCCTGTGGGGGCAGCGTGTAGCCCTGTGGAGGCCAGCGTGTAGCCCTGTGGGGGGCAGCGTGTAGCCCTGTGGGGGCAGCGTGTAGCCCTGTGGAGGCCAGCGTGTAGCCCTGTGGAGGCCAGCGTGTAGCCCTGTGGAGGCTAGCGTGTAGCCCTGTGGAGGCCAGCGTGTAGCCCTGTGGAGGCAGCGTGTAGCCCTGTGGGGGCAGCGTGTAGCCCTGTGGGGGCAGCGTGGAGCCCTGTGGGGGCAGCGTGTAGCACTGTGGGGGCAGCGTGTAGCCCTGTGGGGGCAGCGTGTAGCCCTGTGGGGGCAGCGTGTAGCCCTGTGGGGGCAGCGTGTAGCCCTGTGGGGGCAGCGTGTAGCCCTGTGGGGGCAGCGTGTAGCCCTGTGGGGGCAGAGTGTAGCCCTGTGGGGGGCAGCGACTTACAAGTGGCGACTTGGTACCCAAATGAGCCACAGGAATGTTAGAAAGAATTTTTTCAGTGTCAGAGTAGTTAACAAATGGAATGCATTAAGTAGTGATGTGGTGGAGGCTGACTCCATACACAGTTTCAAATGTAGATATGATAGAGCCCAGTAGACTCAGGAATCTGTACACCAGTTGGTTGATAACTTAGAGGCGGAACCAACGAGCCATAGCTCAACCCCCGCAAGCACAACTAGGTGAGTACACACACACACACACACATTAAACATGTGCTTGTGTAAGAGTATTCAAGAGAGGATAGAGGACAGTATGAGCAGCAGAGTCACGTAAGCACCACACAAAACACACAAGGGGATCCACTTCAAGCACTAGGGAGTCCAATCTCGTATCGTCATTAACACAAAAGGATTCAATTCCGGAAGGAAATTGACTTTTCCGGTTAGCCATTAATGGCTAAATTTATGGTCGAATTCCGAATAATTAGAAATGACAAACACTGTCCACTATGTGGTAAACCCTGAAGCTTCTGGTGCGGGGGCTAAGTGCCCTCTGCCCTATTCACTAGCCCTCTGCCCCCATTACTGCCCTTTTTACCTGCCCTTTGCCCCCGTTACTGCCCCTGCTACCGACCTCTTCACTCGTTCTCCCTCTCCAAAAAAAGGAAACCTTCCATGATGTGGACACTTTATCTGGGGTGTCATTAGACTGTTGTGAGTCGCTTGGTGTTAAGGTAGAGTCCCGTGGTGCTTATGTACTAGACCAGCTTGTAGGTACGAGCACCAGCTTCACCACCATTCACTTATATCAGAGAACACCAGCCCCGATTGTGGTTCCTGCAAGTTTGTTACAATTGGGGGTTCGTGCTCTCTTATTTAAGTGAATTGTGTCAATAAAACCGAACTCCTGGTCTGTGGCTATATATATAATGACTATATTATATATATATAATGGCTCCTATAATTGCGGACTTCGGTTATAAGGGTTGGCTGGTTTTAATATCTCGCTAGGACAATGGCCGCCACGGAGGAAGCTGTCTTTATATAAGATCTATTTTCTTCCTTTTCTCTAGTTTTTTAAGTCCACTTATGCGACGTGACTCTGGTGAGCGTTAATGGACAGACTCCCACGTAATTGTGAGTGGCGGAGTGGGGTGGGTGGGAGGGTGGAATGGACAGGAGGGTGGGATGGAGAGGGGTGGGTAGGTCAGTGTGGGTGCCCGGGAATTGTAAGATAAATTGGTCTGAATTGTTAAAAAAATATACAAAGTTTGTGAACCTGTACACACACACACACACACACACACACACACACACACACACACACACACACACACACACACACACACACACACACACACACACCTCGGGACCAAAGAGCCAGAGCTCAACCCTCGCAAACACAACTAGGCAAGTACACACACACACACACACACACACACACACACACACACACACACACACACACACACACACACACATACACACACACACACACACACACACTCATAAGTCAATTTACTGTACAAGTGCATTACGTTAATGGTCGCAGCAACTCCTCCACGCGGGAGCCCAAATAATGCATTCATATATAATATCATTACGCTCTCATTACTGTTTAATTCTAAAAATGGAATTATAAACTCAACCATAATTCTCATACGCAAATTTAGTTATAAAAATTCCCCAGGAATTGAGGATATAAACAAAAGCAGGAAGAACATCATGGCTACAAATACAGTATAACCAACAACAGAAACAACAACTACACTAACAGAAGAAACAATAACACTAACAGAAATAACAGTAATTCTGTTACTTGTATGTCGGAAGTAACGCTTCTCTGTGGCGTCACTAACGTCCCTGAGGTCACTTACATCACTGACGTCGCTTGTGGATACTTCCCATCCTCTAACTACCATAAACTACCCTGAACGAGAGAGTTCAGAACCACTGGTACAGCCTGAATACAATTGGTGGGGCTCGCGTGCAGCGCTTAACTACTCTCTGGAGTAATTGTCAACTGCTGTTGGCTTTTCTCATATCCCAGCTCCTTGTTCTCATATCACAGCTCCTTGTCCTTATATCCCAGCTCCTTGTCCTCGTATCCCAGGTCCTTGTCCTCATATCCCAGCTCCTTGTCCTCATATCCCAGCTCCTTGTCCTCATATCCCAGCTCCTTGTCCTCATATCCCAGCTCCTTGTCCTTATATCCCAGCTCCTTGTCCTTATATCCCAGCTCCTTGTCCTCGTATCCCAGCTCCTTGTCCTCGTATCCTAGGTCCTTGTCCTCGTATCCCAGGTCCTTGTCCTTATATCCCAGCTCCTTAAAGCGCAGCAATGACGCAGCTTAGTACGTTGTTTTTGAGGTGTTAGACCCCATTCCTTTGTAACGTGCGATTATGTTACGTTGTTGGGTTGAATAGATACACAATGTTTAGTGAGTTTCATATTTATTTAGTAGTCCTGGATACAGCAGTGTCGTAGACGTTGAGACAAAGCCTGGAGCAGAGCAGAGAGCTGAGTGTGGCCGGAGTCGTGGAGCTCTATGTGGGAGAGCGTGGCGGCTCGATTGGGAATTGCGAGTGTCTGAACTCGGGGAGCGAGAGCGTTGTAGCTGGATGCGGTCGTAGTCTGCTGTCTGCTCTGTGTCGAAGCGGTAGCGTCTTGGGTCGATCAGAACTGCCTACGCCGAGTACTACATTCTTGACTGGAGATTGTACTGTTTTCTATTCGCCAAATCGTTGCTTATATGGTGATTACACCTCAGCTCCCTCCCACAAGGTGAGAAGAGTATTACCTGTAATTGGGGAAAGGATTGTAGCTTCTGTAATTAGTCATGCTATTAAGATAATGAGATAATGGAGCGAGTATAAGATTAACTCGCTACACCTTCAAAAGACGCGCTGTAGCCTAGCACCCAACAAGAGGTACAGCGCGCCTAGCCTCAGAAGCCTAGTGGTTTAAATCTCAATATTTATGGCGGGAACGGTTTCCGAGCCTACTTCCTTTCACTTGAAGTTCCCTTGCCACCAAGACAGATGAGGCCATCTTGTTATAATTAACGGCCTAAGATCATGTTCTACTGCCATAATTTAGAAGCTAGATTAGACTAGGTCACTAAAACACCCAGGGGAATATATCACGGTAAAGCCTGCTGGCTTGGTTGCTTATTCTACCTCTTCTGTTTCTTCTCCTTCCTTCCTTCTTATATCCTGTTCCTTCTTTCTCCTTTTCTCAATCTCACACACAACGAAGGGAGAATTGAAACTGGAATTTCCTTAAGTGCTTTCGTATTTAATAATACATCTTCAGAAGGATCATCCTTCTGAAGACGTATTATTATGTATCTTCATCCTTCTGAAGATGTATTATTATGTATCTTCATCCTTCTGAAGACGTATTATTATGTATCTTCAACCTTCTGAAGATGTATTATTATGTATCTTCATCCTTCTGAAGATGTATTATTAAATAGGAAAGTACATAAGGAAATTCCTGTTTCCAATCCTTCCTTCGTGGTCTGACACTCACATTTTTCATCACGTCTTAATTTTCGTGATTTACACATATATATACATACATACATATATACATACATACATATATACATACAAGTAAAAAAATATTAGTAACCATTACTCATGGGCGGAGAATTGCCAAATAATTGTTCCATTTCTCTGAGCTGAGGAAAAAGACTTGAGTCAGACTTTTGAGTCAGACTTGTGGATAATATATTTAGGAACACGAAAGCTGAACGAACGTTACATATTTAGAACGTGCCAAGCGGAAGTCACGAAATGGTGAGAAACGAAATGAAAATATTTGAAATAGCTTATTGGTTTGCGAAATGTGTAGTATTTAACTACTATTAGTGATATTAAGTGTGTGTATAATTACCTAAGTGTAGTTACAGGATGAGAGCTATGCTCGTGGTGTCCCGTCTTCCCAGTACTCTTTGTTTTGTCTTCATCTTTGCTCCTTTAGCTTGAATCTATGACCTCCTGTTCTTGAAGTTACAGTTCTCAGGGCTTTCTCTGTCAATTTTTGTAGCTGCCCGTTATTATATTGTATTTAGTAATTGTATCTCCTCTTTTTCTTCTGTCTTTCAGTTTTGGGAAGTTTAACTTCTCTAGCCTCTCCTCGGAGCGCGTTTATCAGTTCCAGGAGCCATTCAGTTGCATGCCTTTACACCTTTTCCAATTTGTTGATGTACTTTTTGAGATATGGGCACCATACAACCACTCCATATTCCAATTTTGTTCTCACAAAAGTCACGGAGAAATACTTTAATATTTAACCATTCATGTATTTAAAAAAAAACGATTCTGAAGTTAAAAAGCGGATGATAGGCTCTTCGCACAATGTTATGTGTGGGTATGTGCGTGCGTGCATGTGTGTGCGTGCGTGCATGTGTGTGCGTGCGTGCATGTGTGTGCGTGCGTGCATGTATGTGCGTATTTAATATTCATTCCTGCAAGATCGAGCTTTTAGCTTTTGGATCCCGCCTTTCAAACCGTCGGCTGTCTAATGTAATGACTCCCGACCTCTTTTTCCTCCATTATATCTACTACATATCTCTCTCTCACACACACCTAGCGGTAAATAGGTACCTGGGAGTTGGACAGCTGTTGCAGGCTGCTTCCTGGGGATGTGTATGTGTACTCACCTATTTGTGCTTGCGGGGGTTGAGCTTTGGCTCTTTGGTCCCGTCTCTCAACCGTCATTCAACTGGTGTACAGATTCCTGAGCCTACTGGGCTCTATCATATCTACATTTGAAACTGTGTATGGAGTCAGCCTCCACCACATCACGGCCTAATGCATTCCACCTGTGTGTGTGTGTGTGTGTGTGTGTGTGTGTGTGTGTGTGTGTGTGTGTGTGTGTGTGTGTGTGTGTGTGTGTGTGTGTGTGTGTGTGTTAAAATGGTCTCGCGTCTAAGAGTACACACGAAGGCACTCCAAGAGCCGTACTTGTGTGCGTGATCAGATACGGCCTGTTGGCCGTGTACACGGTGGTGTGTACGTGAGTGGCCGTCACGTGTAGGTGAATGAGTGCCACAATCATCACGAGTGTGGTGGTGCAGGTGGTAGGTCAACACGGCACCTTTAACACCCTAGGTGCTGGCACTGACGTGACGCCTCCCTCTCACACCCCTCTCTCTCCCTCACTCTCATCCCTCTCTCTCTCTCCCTTACATCCCTCACTCGCTCTCTCTCACCCACTCGCCACTTTCCCCTCACTAGCATCCGGATAGGAAAAGTAGGATGTGAGGAGTACCTACGTGAGGGAAGGGGGCTTGGGCGGGCCTGGGGACCGACAGAGGAAGGTCTGGGTGTCGACAACCAGTGAACAAAACCAGTTTCTGGCCTGGGGCGGGCCTGGGGCGGGCCTGGGGACAGTGGCGACGGCCTGAGGTGAGGAAATGGGGAACCTGGAGGGAACATCTGGAATAAGTGATGGAAGGCCTGGGGAAAACCTGGGGAACTCCTGGGGAAAAACCTTGGGAAAATCTAGAAAGGAAATGGAAGGGTCTATTAAGAAAATAAGATGGGTCCCCTTGAAGAAACAGCTAGAGTAAGTCTGGGGAGGGAATAGGGTGGGTCGGGGTAGATAACAGGGTAGGGCCTGGGAAGAAAATAGGATGAAATTGGGGTGGAAATGAATAAAGAAACGATAATTGTGGAGAACGCGGACTGTAGAGGAAATGAAGAGGGAGTGTATATGGACAGACAGGGAGGCGTGTGTGTGTATTTACTATTTCTGCCCGCAGAATCGAGCTATTAGCGCTTGGACCCCACCTTTCTAACCCATCTATTTTTTCCTCCTATTATGTCTACTACGTATATTTATCCCGAACACACACACACACACATTCCCAAGAAGCAGCCGTCTAACTCCCAGATACCTAGTTATTGCTAGTTGAACAGGTGCATCAGACGAAAGAAACTCTGCTCATTTGTCTCTGCCTCGGCCGGAAATCGAACCCGAGTTCTAAGGACTACGACCCCCGAGCTCTGTCCATCCAGTCGCGAGGCCCCTGTGTGTATTCACCTAGTTGTGCTTGCGGGGGTTGAGCTCTGTTCTTTCGGCCCGCCTCTCAACTGTCAATCAACTGTTTCTAACTACTACTACTTCCCCCCCCCCCCACACACACACACCATACACACACACGCCCCAGGAAGCAGCCCGTGACAGCTGACTAACTCCCAGGTACCTATTTACTGCTAGGTAACAGGGACATAGGGTGAAAGAAACTCTGCCCATTATTTCTCGCTGGCGCCCGGGATCGAACCCGGGACCACAGGATCACGTGTACAGCGTGCTGTCCGCTCGGTCAAGTGTGTGTGCGCGCGCGCTGACCTAATTGTACTCATCTAATTGTGCGTTCGGGGGTTGATATTCAGCCAGTTGTGGCCAGAGTAGCACTGTACCAGCCAGTGCTGGCGAGAGTTCTAACTAGAGAGTTCTAGCACAGAGTAAGATAACTGAAAACACAGCAATAAGCCAATATGACTCTGTAGCACTTGGAAGATCTATGAAGCAAAGGAGCGGGGATAGAACGGAAGATAGGAACTGTACCTAACCACTTGGATCATCGAGAATCGAACGCTGACCTGCAAGAATCGGGACCTCCTCTGTGCCGACGAATCCATGAGCATTTGCTCAGGAACAGATGGCAGCATTCGTGTCTCCCTCCAGAAGCCACCTGGACCATGTTCCTTCGTCACTTTCACTGGCATGACTAAATGCAACAATCATTTTCCCCCCGTAATTTTCTCTGGTCGCCAACATGCGGTCGTCTCCCTCCGTCATCGTTGTCGTCCTCGCCGCCGTCGTAAACATCGGACGATACCGCCACTTCTCCCTCCTTCTTCTGCTCCTCGTCCAGCTCCGTGTTATCGCGTGTTTACCATTTCCCTGTTCGCTGACGGCCACTTATATTTGCTGGTCTCGTGCTCACACGGAGGGAGAAACAATAGAGACGGAAGGAACCATCTGGGGAAAATGGAGACGCTCAAGATCTGGGGAGAAACGAGAGCAGCCGGGTATATACTCCGCTACCGACGCTTGCTACTGGGGCGGAGTTGGTCACGATGGGTCTGGACGATGGGCCTGGACGATGGGCTTGGACTACGAGTTCTCAACGATGGAACATGGTGATAGGCCAGGATAATAGAGTCCGGAAGATGGGTCACAATAATGGGCTTCCAAAGACCGAGTTCTCCATGATGAGTCAGAGAAAAGTCAAAGGCATTAGGCTCCCTCTGTATCAACGGTTATTCCAAACACCTCTACGAACACACAAACATACAAGCCCACACAAATCACTTAGAAACAAAACTTCTACACCCCGGGCCACACACACATGAGCCACAGTATAATAAAAAATATCTCACAGATATTAGTAGCTAAATCAGCGCTATTTGCTAGAATGTAGCGGCTAGTGCGTCAATCCACATCCTTTGGCGACTCTTAAAAACATAGGAACTTAGGAATCAATGAAACTGTAGAAGTCCTAATAGTCCATAGGAGTCAGCTCCTATTTATACCCGCCAAAACTCATTCATATATCTAACCTACGCTTGAAACAACCCCGTGATCCCACGCCTATTATTTTACACGGTAATTGGTTTCAAAATCAATTAGTACTCCTATTTACAAACCAATATTTACACAGCTCTTTTATGAATCAAATCTTATTTAATTTTTAACAGCTGTTTTGTGTGATTTATTTAGCACTTTATTAATATTTCCCTTAAGGGATCTGTAATACACGAGAGCAGAACTAGCCAAAACTACTCAGGCCCTTAGGGATGTATGTTAATTATTATCCCAATAAACTTACCTGAAATTGGATCCCCCTAATTCCAGGCCTTTCTGGCGAATATAAATTAAGCTTTCTTAATCCCTTTTTACAAGGAAGGTTTCTAATTCCTGAGTCTAGCATTGTCACTCTTGTGTGTTCACCTTCATGTTCATTTATGTTCATTCAATTGTCTCATTGCTAGCGTGTTAAGATTTTAATTCCAATGTACTATTTGATTGGTTTGAACATTTAATCTCACACATTCGACTCTACACAGTCTCACATCTCATGACTCCGACACAACATAGTCGACTCATCAATCTGGAACTATACATTTAATCCATAACGACGAGAATAGCACAATGAAGGCACAAGAACATGATGCATTTAATAGAAAATATTGAGATTATAGAAAATGGTTACTAGAAAATTAATAATAGGTAATAATAGTAGGCTTCACTATAGTTCGTCTACTAATGCCTTTTTCCTCTCCTATTCTCCCCTCCTTCCCTTCCCTTCCCTGCAGTTTCCTTCACCTGAAGGTAACACGTCTTGAAAGGTCGTTTCGACAATAGGCACAATGGCCTTGGGAGAGGTCATATAAGAATTAGGCACATTAGATAACTAGGCATCGTTAAGAAGAGACTTCAGAACTGGCCAAATATGCATTAGTCCTTAATGAAACTGAGGATAAAGCAGGACACATTTACAGGGATAAGTGTGAGGACCACAGCAAGAAGTTCCAGGAGGACTTCATAATAGAGCACGAGGACGTGCCCGAATTGAGCAGGCTGTTGTCATACCTCACAGCCCATAAGGACTTGGAAATTACCAGCGATGCGTTACAGCTCCACTCTTGTGCCAGGTAAGTCCACTACGGACTCACCATAGTGCTACTTCGAACTAAAGCAACAACAACCAGCGATTAGGAGGGTAGAAATAGCCTAAGCTACTCTATCCCTTTGAGATGTATTTCTTGCTTATCTCAATAAACATACTTGAACTTGAACCAGCGATGAATTATAGAGGTACCTGCTGGAACTCGGTTCGCTTAAGGCTGTGGAATCAGACATGATCTCACCATGATACAGGGTGAGAGTTCTGCCCCCCTGTGAAACCACTTACTGTATAACAAGTTGCTGGAGACAGACAACCTACCAGAAAAGCTGAAAGAAACCCAATTTACAGAGGCGTACATGAAATCTTCTCATGTTAGTAATCACAAATACCTCTCATCCTGAACAAGTCCACCAGCAACACACCAATCATCACTCTCCATGTCCACCATCAACGCATCAACGTTTTCCATGTTCATCATCAATGAATGCATAAACGCTCCCCAGGAGTATTGATGAGTAATGGCCACACTCTTGTAGTAGGAATGAAAATGGAAGAGCAGGCTATTTGTCAAACTTCGGGGCGCAAACTGCTTTAATTTGTATTCGAGGCTTGTTTGTAAAGGATTTCAATAATTCAGGTTTGTGCACAAAGAGCCTCTCCAATTATTCAGGCTTGGTCAAGAAGAATTGAGCCAATAATTTAGGCTCGTTGAAAAGTATCCGACTACATCTTCTCTTTTTGTCTTTTTCCTATACACTGAATACGATACTTCCAATTTGAGATAATATATTATATAATCTCAAATTATATATATGGTTCTATTGCGACATTTGGACACGTTTTCGGGCCTTGATTATCGTTGTAATTCACTCAGTTTAAGGATCTGGTATCGATTTGTTGATGTCGTGATCCCGATGTGGAGACAGAGAAGGGAGGGTCGGAAGGAATGGGTAAGAGGATGGGAGGGGGAGAGCAATATAAGTGAAGGAACAAATGGGGGATTGAAGCAAAGAATGTGAGAAAGGGTAGAAGCTAGAGGGAAGGAGGGAGGGAAGGGAGGGAGCTAGGAAGCTCTCGAGGGATTCAGGGAGAAAAGAAGAAAGGCGTTGAGGTACAAGTGTAAAAAAACAAAAGTTTTACTGTGGGATGAAAAGAAACACAAAAAGAGGAAAACAAAAAAAGAACAACACAAAAAAAGAGCAACAGAAAAAAGAGGAACATAAAAAAAGAGGACTCGGTAAAGAGAACACACAAGAGCTGAGCGCCACACACCTGCACTGGCAGACTCATCATGGTCTAGTCGGTACTGTGTATGCCAACTATGCAAGTACACCACAGGAAGACGACGCTAAACACACAAAAAATCAAATTAACTAAATGCAAACCAGAACTCATCAACCTACATCACAGCAAACGTGGCCAAATTATGTCAACAAACAGCAAGGGAAAACCAACAAATAAACGAGGAACAAAGAACAAGGACAAAAACCCGCGACCAATATAAATATAATTCTCATCAGAGTGAGAAAGACCAATATAACCTCAGCCAGAGGCTTAGAAAATGCCTCGCTCTAGATTACTTCTCCAAACTTCTTCCCGTTCATTATGAGGCAGGCGCCCTTGATGTGAACCTCTTAAGAGGATGAAAACCTTACAAGTTTCTTAGAGGTCATTTATCTGGCTTAATGTGTACCTTGCTTTGGTCTGGTGCAGGGAGGATGGGGTGAAGTGAATCTATGGACGGGCGGTAGGGATAACGATGCTGCGAGGAAGATATGAGGGATACCATTGCTACTGTGTGGGAAAGATGAGAGATATAAGTACTACTGTATAGGAGAAGTGACACGGCTACTTACTGTGTATATGGGAGATGCTTCTGCTACCATGGAGAGAGAGCGAGGATAGGCTGCTTTTATTGAGCGAGAGCAGAGATAACAATTTAATAATTGCGATGGATTCTTTCACCAGTTTACATTTAAGCATAATAAACAGGCAAATGAACTCTTAGCACAGCTGGCTTCGTTCTTGACCTACAATTGGGGATCCTGGATTAGATTTCCGGGAGGGATAGATATGGTTGGACACGTTTCCTTTCACCAAATGCCGCTGTTCACCTTGCAGTAAATAGGTACCCAGGAATTAGTCAGCTATTGTAGAGTTGAATCCTGGTGAGGGTTATAGGGGAGTTCCCTGGTGGCTTGGGTTTAAATCTTAAGGGGGTTACAGAACTTAAATGATAGACACCGCACTGCTTGGCTTAGTATGCAAGGCCCGATTTACCTAACAAGCAGTGATTTTTGTTATTTTCAAATATTTTTCAAATTGGTTTATTCAAATTAATAATAATATAATATATTAATAATTATCACTTTAACGCGAGCAGCGATATGGACTGGAACTTCCTGGAAGTGAAATCGACGTTTTCGGGCGACCGAGCGGCAACACTGAAAAGTGCATACTCTTTTTCGCTGTCCTGACCTTAATTTTCGATGTACAGATTTCATTTTTGTACCAATGTGTTCGCAATAGAATGATCTATAGGAACATATAAGAACATATGTATATGTCACCAAAGCATGAGTTAAATCACACAAAAAGCTAAAGAACTACATCGATCACTAGCCGTGAGCTCCAAACAGTTAGTTTAGTTCATTTATTATGCTCCAAACAGCGACGAAATGTTTCTATTCTTTTCAGGGCTGTCAACGCCACACTTGTCCTACAGCGTCAAATTTGGTATCACTGTGATCGCAATTAAATTTCCTACACGGACATAAGCATATAAATGTAGAATCATGATCGCGGTCTACACCAAAAGTGTGTGAAGTGCGCGATTACACTTGCCGTGTCAACAATACAATAGTCTTTCCACTAAGTTACAATACAATGCCGTTCTCCCAAATATGCCATGTGCCTATTAGAGAAAACGGAAATTTAATGGCAAACATTTTCATACTATCCCCAAGGCGATCGAATAAGAATTGGATTTTATACAAATATTTTTTAATCGTGCGTAAATTTACGACGCGGGTGTATTTTTAGGAAAAAATACGCGTCGTTTATTTACGACCCAGGAGCGCTAAAGTGTTTTAATTAATAAGAACATGAATATAATATAATATTCATGTTCTAAATATAACATGACTTAGTTACGTTAGGTTAGGATAGGTTAGGTTAGGTTTCATCTAAATTTCTGTCTTAGTTTTAACTCAAATTTAAAAATGTAATCATATATAATAAAATAGAAAGCTTTATCATTCTATAAGCAGTTTTATTTTGAAAAAATTATAGTTTAAAAAAAAAACTCGGTTTATTAGGCAACCTATGGGTTGCAGACGAGGAGTCACAATAACGTGGTTGAAGTATGTTGACTAGACCACACACTAGAAAGTGAAGGGACGACGACGTTTCGGGAGGATACGAACCCAGGTCAAAGCGCTGGCGAAGAGCCGGGCGCATGCTTTACCACTGTGCCACAGAGACTGCTCCATGGTGTATTGGAATTTTGAAACCTGATTAACCTAGTTCAACCCAACCTAACGTAACCCAAATCAAACCAATCTAATATCCAACCGAGCCCAATGCAGCCTAACCTTAATAACATAGCCTAATACAGCCTAGCATAACAATACATCCGGTTTTAAAACATAAAATGTGTTTAACCTAATCGTCTCGTGTCCGAAACGACCATATTCCGACCAGTTGTGTAGCCAGAGCTCGACCAGTTGTGTACCCACAGGCCTAGCAAACAAACACCTCACCTAACCAGACAAACACCTCCCTTACTCTACCAAGCACACCTAGAGCTCTACCAAAGTTGGGAGGGTCCACAGAAGAGAACGTGGTTGTAAGTATAGGTCCACATGCAGGCATGGGCCCCAGTGCTCATCATCTGGGTTGGAGGGCAGTTTTTTTTAGTTTAGTTCATTTATTATGCACCCCATACCCATCTTGTGGGCGGTAGTGGAAAGGGTTACAGAGGCACATAATAGGCTCAGGGACTGAACCCCACAATTCATTTAGCTAAGCAAGTTACAATCACGTTCATGGCTGATCTCTCCTTTAGTCAACCTTTATTCCCGGCCCCGGGTATACTTTTTATTTATTTATTTATTTATATATACAAGAGTTCTTACATTCTTATACAGCCACTAGTACGCGTAGCGTTTCGGACAAGTCCTTAATCCTTTGTTCCCTGGAATACGACCCCGCGGAAAATCGTTTAACAACCAAGTACTCATTTTACTGTTAAATTAAACAGAGAATACAGTTAAGGATTTGTGCCCAGTAAATCCTCCCCCGTACCATACCCTCTAGTACTCGTTGTGTTTTTGGGTGTTGAGCCTTGGCTCGTGACATAACGAATTATATTATTTAATAACAACTGAGATAACGAATTATATTATTTATTGTTGAACACATGGAACTGCCTACCAGCCAAAGCCGTATAGTTGCTAAAACATTAAAATCCAGCTGGAAAATCCTCAAACTATGGAGGGCCTTTGACAAGTCGCCAGCTTCCTGTCTCCAATGAAGTCATAAAGATATAGAGGAATTCAGGATTGATTGATTGATAGGGGATTAAGCCACCCAAAAGGGTGGAAGGACATTCAGGTAAATTTATATGCATTTTTTTATCAATTACAATTAATTGGTTCCTCGATGTACCAATAACCTAACCATAGTTTCTCTTAAAGAAAGTTTTTTTTAATTTATGGACAGAAAATATACTAATCGCTAAGGTTTTAGTCAATTCGTATTCGTTTAGGGGATCGTATTCCAGGGACCATAGGATTAAGGACCTGCCCGAAACGCTACGCGTACTAGTGGCTGTACAAGAATGTAACAACTCTTGTATATATCTCAAAAAAAAAAAAAAAAAAAAATTGTAAATTATATTTTCATGCCCGAAACGCTTTGCGTAATAGTGGCTTTAGCATTGTATGTACTAGCTCTATCTATAAATCCATCAATCTTTGTAAAATCTCTTGTATGTATGTACCTTACCTAAATAAACATCTATTTATTATTATTATTATATCATGGCAATATTAAATTGGAACCATCGTGCGGTCGGGGGCGGCGCCTGCGCAGTGGCCATTATTTACATGTAGCGTGTGTCCCCCGCCTGGCTGTATCAGCTGAGACCTTTGAGGAGCGGCGTCCACGTGAATAATGGCCGATAAGCTGAACGACCTGGCTGGGCGCCTGGGCAAGGGTCCCCGAGGCCTGGGTACCGGCCTGAAGGTGCTAGCGGCTGCCGGAGCCGCAGCCTACGGCCTGTCACAGTCACTTTACACAGGTCGGTGCCGCGGCGTCGTCTGCTCCTGCCGGTGGTGGGCCATGTTTTAATGTTTCCATTTTATCATTGTTGTTGTTATAGATTCAGATACTCGGAACAAGTTCCAAGTAGCACGGGCTATGGTGAGCCCGTCGTGGACTTACCTGGCACAGGAGCGAGGCTGTGTATGTGCCATTTTATCAGTCTCGTGGGCCTTTTGTACTCGAACTGTAATGATACAGGGGTTTCGTACTAAGATTATTTTTTGTCCTGTTCAGAAAAAATGGTTTATTTATTTATTTATTTTTTTTTTTTTTGCGTTTTTGTGCAAACGTGAGCTGGAATCTTTCTGTCGAACGGAAGCGTATGGGCATGTTTTCTTTCTCCTAGCAGTAAATAGGTTCTAGGGAGCTAGTCGGTATACTATTTGTTCTAGAGGAGCCTTGATGAGCATTATTACAGGCTTCCTGTCCCCGATAAGAGGAATTCAAACTGGAGTATTGATGAACCTGATTTACAAAACTATATAGAGCCAAATGTGGTTTGTGGGCTAACTGTACAACTCTAATTATCCCTAATAAAATTAGCTGCATGTAATTAACTATTTGAGGTGTACTGATGCCATTGCATTATTTTCCAACACCTGTCCTGTTATACAGTAATCACTTGCTTAATTTGGATTGTAGGTAGAAAGCCTCCATCCGTGTTAGGCAGAGATGGGGCCTGAAATTTTTAATGGGCAAAAAGCAAATTTGTAGCACAACTTTTGGCATTCATGTTTTCACAAGATCACATTGATAAGCAATAATAATTATTACCAAGAATGTGTACAAAGAACATATGAAGAGACAATTATAGGTACAGGGGTTACATGTACAAATGAAGCCACTACTACACAAAACATTTTGAACAAACCTTAGAAAATTTAAATAAAAATATTTATATTATAGTAGCTTTTTTGATAGTCAAATTGATCTTACATTTTAACTGAACCTTTGTGGACTTCAAAGCTGTTTTAATCACTCCAATTGGAATAATGTACTATATATTGTACTTACAACGTAGAAATGTAGTACCATACACATTTAAACTGAAGGACTTTTTCATTGTGTGTTTAGTAGCAATTTAATCAATTTACCAGATCCCTAAAATTAATGTAAGAGTGTTTAGCAAACTCGGCTTTGCTGCCAGATGTTGAAACTTCACTGGTTAAAGGTCTTTGCCATTCAGATCTTGCCAAATATGTATATTTTGGCATGTCTTTATTGACCTTTTTTATGATCAGTTCTTTGGCACGCCTGTACATTTGTATCCCCAGCTCAAAGATCTGGGGATTCACTGTTGGAAGCAGTCTTATGAGTAATGCTTGCTTTAAAAGAAATGTATTTTCCAGTTTGTGGTGGTTGTTATAGATTCAGCTACTCGGAACAAGTTCCTAGTAGCACGGGCTATGGTGAGCCCGTAACTTACTGGCACAAGAGCGGGGCAAGTAGCACGGGCTATGGTGAGCTATGGTGCCATTAATGCTCTGAGCAATCTCTTCAGTCATCAGATTATTATCAGGGCCATTAGCACCTTCAGGTTAATTGGTTTTTGCTTCACTATAGTTTGAGTTTGCATTAAAGAAAAAGTTCACTTAAAACCCTTAAGATAGTGTCACCTTGTTGTATCACATGAGAGGTCAGAAATACACAAGTTCCTTGCAGGTTCGGGATGGGTCCAGTCCCAAACTAGTTCACTACTGTATTTTGAATAGTCCAGATTACTTGTAGATGGCTTTCATAAGCCTTAGCAAGTTTATAATGGCTCAACCCAGCTTAACCTAATATGGTGCTTAGCATACTATTTATGGAGGATTTTGCTTGCTTTAGTGTTTTATTTATAAGTACAGTACTGAATATTAAATTTGAAATAGAATTAAGTGTTGGTATAATCCTTCAAGTAATTGTGAAACTTTCATATTTGTGACTGGCCTTTTAAGTGCATTATAGAAATATGAAACCTGCAAATGAAATGGCCTTCATACTCTTATATCAAGACTGTTATCCGGTTTGTTCTTTCTTGGAAGCAAATTGAACCAGATTAAAATTTATTAATGGTTAGAGCAATGTCTAGTTAATGAAGTTATAGTATTTAGTTTAAAAGAATGTTCATAATAAAGTACAAATGTTTCTTTCAGTTGAGGGTGGTCACCGTGCCATCATCTTCAGCCGAATTGGTGGAATTCAGCCAGACATATACACTGAAGGATTACATTTTCGCATACCTTGGTTCCAGTATCCAGTCATCTATGATATCAGGTTTAGTAATTAATCTTGTATTTTAGTAAAACATTATAAATGTTTGTAATAGTGATTTTTTTTTTTTTTTTTTTTTTTTTACAGGGATATTCCTGCGTGGGCCCTAAGCCTCTGACTGGCCCACTAAGTGTTGCTTGTTTCTTTTTTACTTGGGCGGAGTATGAGTATTTATTACTCGTATGGTCGCTTCAGTAAGATTTTGCCATATGTGTTTAACAACTTCTTCTGCCCTGTTGAATCAAAGTTGAAATCTTAATGGGTTTGTAACTGTGCACTGTGTTAGATAATGTTCCAGTGGTCTGTCGGACATTTCTCCACAGTGCTGACATTTCCTCTCGTCTTCCGGAACCTGTAAGCCTATTTCCCATGCACATGGGTATCCAAGCCTGATGCGATGTAAGTGCACTTCTGTTGCTCTACTGCTCCCTTTCATCAAACTAAGTGGTTCGTAGTTGGTTGAATTCTTGTACCAATCCGCAGATCCTGATGTTGCAACTGCTGTGTTGTGGTCACTGTACATCTTTTGCATTGCTCTGTTTCTAATTATTTTCTTAATTTGTGATAGACTCTGTGGTATGTAAATGTCTACATTTCTTCTTAGTTGCAAGTTTTTCAGCTTCGTCTGCAAAGTAATTTCCTATTATTCTCACATGACTTGGCACCCAGTTGATGAGTACCCGTCTGCCTTGTCGTTTGAGTGTGTGCATGAATGACAAGACATTTGTGATCAGTTGTATGTTATCACACATGTGTTCTTGTTGCAAGGTTTCAATGGCAGTTCTTGAATCCGTATGTATGATAACATGTTGTCGGTGTTGAGCAAGAGCATGTTCCAAAGACTTTTGAATGGCTAGCATCTCTGTTTGTAAAGTCAAACACCCATTTGAGAGCCTCCAACTATTTACCGAGTTTCCTGCTTTAACTACAGCTCCGGTTTCTTGTCCCTGCTGGTCTACTGATCCATCTGTGAAGTAAATGAAGCTGTTGGATGCCATGTTTGCTTCTATATGCATCTGTGCAATGTTACGTAGCAGATGAGGATTTGTCTGGTTCTTTTTTCCTTCAATAACCATAATCTTGAAGTTTGCTGGCAGAGATTCTCAAGGGGCTTGCATAACAAAGTCTGCATGTATTTCGTCGACACCCTTCTCAGTGACTTGTGTTTGTTATATCGAATGTATTGATGGTGTTTATCGCACAATGGGTCCACCTGTTGCTATTGGAGGCTCTTCTGTCCAGAGTTAGTGCTCCAGTGATTATATCTTTAAGTGAACTGATTCTAGGTCTAGTCAATATCTTGGTCAGCATGCACACAGCGATCCCTTTTACCCTTATTTCAATTGATGTTAGCTTGGTTTCTAGTCTTAGGTTCAGTATTTTAATCCATCTGGGAGCTCCTGTTATGATTCGCAATGCATCGTTTTGAATAACCTCAACGTTTGTCCACTGACCAGGAGAAAGAGCGAGTAAGGCAGGCGCTGCATAATCAACTAGGGAACGAACGGCGTGTATGTAAAACATTAACACTTTGCGTCCTGCTCCTAGATGAGGCCCTGTGATTGCTTTCATTATATTTAGTCGTGATTTTGCTTTCTCCTTTAGATATTGAATTTGCTTGTTGAATGTCATTTTAAAATCTATCCACACTCCGAGATATTGATATTGTGTAACCCATTGAAGGTTAATGTCTTGAATGCGTAGGTGCCTGTCTGGAGTGTTGCCGCCTAGTCTCATTGCGTAGACTTCTGTGCAGATATTTTTAGCCCTAAAACGCTGCATTCAGATGTTACTTTATCTAATGCACCTTGTGCTTTATTTAGAAGTGAAGGACCTGTAATGACTACTGTTATATCATCAGTATAGCTTAGCAATTTAACCCCTTCTGTAAATGTCATGGTAACAAGGTTTTCCATAAGGATGCTAAAAAGACTAGGACTGAGGACTACTCCTTGTGGAGTCCCATTCTCATGCAAGTGGTAGTCCGACACTTGTCCTTGCAACTTAACTCTGGCATACCTGTGACTTGGGTAATCTTGAATCCATGCTAGCATTTTTCACTTTACACCTTTTTTAACTAAGGTGTGTAAAATTGCTTGCAGGCTTGCAAGTTCGAATGCTTTTTCTAGATCAAGGAAGATCACTATAGCTGGACCCGAGTTAACTGTTCCTAGTAATGTTGCTATGCAGTTGGCAGTACCTACTCCTCTAGTGAAGCCAAATGTGTGTTTATGAAGGCCTCCAGTCTTCCACAGTAGCCTATTTAAGACCATCTGTTCTGCAGTTTTACTAATGCATGATGTTAATGAAATGGGTCTGTATTTGCCAGGTTCTTTCGGCTTAGGAATCGGTACGATGTCTGCTTTCTTCCAAGAGGTTGGTAGTTTGCCTTGCTGCCAAGATGCATTAATGACATCCAATATTCCTTGTTCTCCAGCAGGACCTGCATGTGCGATCATTGAGTATGTAATGTTATCAGCACTTGGTGCAGTGTCCTTACCACCTTTTTTGGCTCTGATTAGTTCTTGTTTGGTGACGGGACAGTCACATTCGTCATTTATAGCTATGCTCTCATGAATGACTGTCAACCTCTCTTGTTTTAATTGTTCTTGCTGCCTTCGGACCATTGCAGGAAGCCGATATGAAGCTGTTCTTTCTACAAATTGGAGAGCAAGTCTCTCGGCCTCCTGCAATGGTTGAATACATGCCTGTGGTCGGGCTGGTCGACCTGATATAGTTTTAATCTGACCCCATATCTTGCCAAGACTACTACTGTTCATTTAGAGTTTGACACCACTCAAACCATCTTGCCTCCTTTACTTCTCTAGAAACTCGTCTTGCTTCAGATATCACCGCTCTTAGCAGAGTTCTTCCTTCTGGTGTGGGGGTTCTCTTTAGATGTTTTCTGAAGATGTTGACTCTGTGGTTCTGTTCTTTACTTCACTTCATTACTATAGAACCAATAGTTCTTTCGTTTTGTGTTTCCTGTGATAATGATTGGAATAGCTTTGTTTGCAGCAGCTGCAATGGCTTCCTGCAGATTGGTCTCGTGTAGGTTCAAATCCTCAGGTGGCGTGTATGTTGCATACCATTTTTCAAGTTCTTCTTGGTATATATTCCAATTGGCCTTTCTTAAATTCCACCTAGGTTGTGCAGGTGGTGTAGGTTGTCGTTTTATGTTTAGTGTTGTGACAGTAGCATAGTGGTCACTGGTGATCACTGGGTCTACTTCCCACTTTGCCTGATGCTGTTGCTGTTGAGATTAATGTAAGATCAAGGGAACCTCCTAGAATGTGAGTGGGTTCCCCAGTGTTGAGAAGTGTAATTTCAGGTACTTCTCACAGAGCTGCAGCTAAATGGCGCCTATCTGCATTGGCTGGCCCAGTCGCACCTAACTCTTGATGATGAGCATTAAAATCCCCAGCAATAATTACATTTTCCTGCATGGCCAAGGCAATCACTGCCTCTGCTTCTAGTTGACGTCTAGGGGGCTTGTAAACGTTGTATATGAAAAGCTCAATATTAGCCATATTCACTGTTACTGCTA
The DNA here is from genome assembly GCF_040958095.1 of Procambarus clarkii. Taxonomy (NCBI): domain Eukaryota; kingdom Metazoa; phylum Arthropoda; class Malacostraca; order Decapoda; family Cambaridae; genus Procambarus; species Procambarus clarkii. The sequence goes on along the minus strand of NC_091184.1, from coordinate 31,192,595 downwards.
ATACCTCTACTCCAGGGGTGGGCAACCTCTGGCACGCGTGCCAAACTTGGCACGCGTGCCAAACTTGGCACGCCGATGACTTGTCTCTGGCACGCAAGAGCATAGGTTACCCTAAGCACAGATGCAAGCACATGTTACCCTAAGCACAGAAAAAAAACTACTTTCCTTGGGGTATAAGCTTACATGCCATGACAGTATTTGTACGTCCTGGTGGTGAAGAGGTTTAAGCTCTACGAAGCTAAAGAGGTCTCAAGAAAAAGAAGTTGATCTTGTTGCCATAGTTACCTCCTTTTTTTACGTCATCGATCATGCCGATGTATGATGATTCCCCTCTATTTACTTTGGCTCATATTTTATGTAATAAGCCTTTCTAACCTAAAGGCTGCACCCATAACCATAGTGTACACTGACAATCATATCTGTGAAGGCAAAATACGCCATGCCTGCCCACCTTTAAAAATTAATTTCGTAAACTTAGAATTTAAACCCCCACAACATCTCCCCCCCCTAAACCTCATGTGTTTGAATGCCGCCCGACTTCAGTTTGACGCATATTAATTAAATTCGCTTTACTATCTAAATCTAAAGCATCTTCACCTTCGAAAGCTAAAGAAAGATAAGAATTCTTATGCTCTCCCCTTCTCTCCATTGACGGCCGTAATATAACCAGTGAAATCAACAGTCCCCCACCCCCCATGAAGTCCCCGTAATGAACACATGTTCAGACGATCTCAGACTCGTAACACTCTCTCGCAGTCTTGCTTCATAGTGTTTCTCACAGTTGCTCACTTGCCTCCTCCCCGAGAAGAAGGTCAGTACTTCATCTCCAGGTGAAAATTATTCCCCTTATAAATCAATAACTTTGTGAAACTCAATATCATTGTAAGAATAGTCTTAATCCTTAAATTCACACGTACTCGCTCGCCTGCTCCCTAAGAACAGAGCTGACATAAGCAAGATGTCACCGACTCAACGATGTTTCGCCACAACACACCACACAAACACACAAAAACGTGACTATCGAACCAAGTGAAGTCTTATAAACTCTTGGCATAAGTACTAAATGCCTAGGAAGTAGTGTCTTTGTGATAAGCGGCTGCTGGTGTTGTTTCTGGAATTATGTAAAATAAAGAAAACCCTCTAATTTTCATAAAAGTTCTCTACAAGATTTGCCAAATTCAGAGAACTGGAAGACACAGTAAAGTTCATCAAGTTTCCAGATAGCATCAAAATGGATGAACTAAACTTGCAAATGCTTTCATGGATAGACATGGATGATTTTGAGATGCAGTTGATTGAATTTCAGAGTAGCTCAATTTGGAAGCAGAAATTTGTTGACCTTAGAGTTGACTTGGAAAATATTGAAAGAGAGAGATTAGAGATGAAAGTAACAAAGAGAAATGCGGAAAACGAAGTATTAAGGACTTGGAATACTATTCCAGAAAATTATGTCTGTTTAAAAAACCTTGCAACAGCATTGCTAACCATGTTTTCGTCTACATATGCTTGCGAATCTTTGTTCTCAATTATGAACTTTAAGTCTCGTAACAGGAGTAGCATGACAGATGAAACTAGCGCTGCATGCATATCTCTCAATGTTACTAAATATAAACCCGATGTAAAATCTGTCATCAGTTATGCAGCAGCAGAAGTCTCACTGACAGTATATAAAAGGAGTCAACAAGTTTTTTATCTGTTGTATTCTATTAAAGTCACAAAAGCTTAAAGGCTGTTGAAATGTACTTCTGAAGGTTAAATAATTTTTTTTCTGTTTTTTTTTATACTATGTTTTACTGCACTGAGGTAATTTGTTATTTTTTCGTTTAAAAAGTTCTTAAGAGATACCAAATATGTTCTAAAAAAAATGGTTGGCACGTGGAAAAAGTTTGTGTCAGAGACTTGGCTGATTTTGGCACGCACTCTCAAAAAGGTTGCCCACCCCTGCTCTACTCCATCCCCACATGAAACTGGGTCTATTTTCTTGCTGGGTATGGTGTTCCTGACTAGGGTCATTAATCCTCTGTCTCTCTCTCCTGCTCATACGGTATAACATAGTGCTGATATCCAGCTAATCTGAAGGATTTCGTGGCTGGGAAAAGAGTTTCTTCCAAAACGATTATATCTGCTTTCGTGCTGATTGCAGCCTCCTGAGGTGTGTGGTTTTTATTTCCAAGACCTTGTATGTTCCACTGCAGTATTTGTAATGGTCAGACGACGGTTTCGGTTGGCGTTGCCTGTTCTACCAGAACTCCTCTTCGGGATCGACCTCTCTATTCTCCACCTCGCAAGTCATGTCGCTACAAATTGGACTGCATTGATTGTTCGTGGTCATCCCCGGTATTGTTGGAATCTCTGCATAACTGTGGTCCATCACTTTGTTGGTATTGCTGCATGTCGGACTGCATTGATTGCTCGTGGCTCTTTCTTGTGTTGTTGGAACCTGTGCATCTCTGCTGTTCAATGCGTCTTTTTTGGTGTTGTTGCATATCAGACTGCATTGGCTGTTGTTGTCTGTCTCTTGTGTTGTAAGATTCTGTTGATATTGGGTGGTCACTGCTTCTTGCAGTTGCTTTTGTAAATGTTGTTCTGGTGTCTTGACTACCCGACTGTTGTTGGAAGTCTGTATGTCCATGTTGCGTTGTTTGTCCTCTTGTGCTCCATCTTGTCTCAGACTGTCTATTTCTTGTGTAACTGGTCTGCTGCACGATCTTGTCCATTATCACACAAGTGATTTCTTGAGTCTGTTGCTGTGAGGCGTTCTGTGTCATCTGTAGGCAATTGATAATGGTCTCTGCCATGATCTTCACGATTTTCAGCTGGACCTCGGTAAAACTGTATATCTGTTGTGTTGATTCCGAAAGTAATTGTTTTTTGCTCTTATGCATTTGCTGTATTTCTGCAGCACTTTTGTGTATTTTCTGATTTGGAATTTATAGATTCGGGAAATTTTGCTCTGTGAGAGTGGGTGTGTGTTGTGGCTGTGCACGAGTGTTCCAGACGTTGGTGTTGGTGTATGTAGTGCTGGTCTGTGTGTTTATCCTGGCCTGAGCTGTCTGCACTTTTTCTTTCCGTGCAGAGCAGGTTGTGCTCCAGGCATGATGTTTGCCTCCACAATTTGGACATTTGGCTGTTGTGGCCTGGTTTGCCTTGTGCTTGGCTATACAGTCTTTGGTTGGATGTCTCGGGCTGCACACTCCGCATCTCTCCTGTCCGGTGCAGCGTGATTGATGGTGGCCGTATTTCTGACACCTGAAGCAGCGCAGGGGTTCTGGGACGTATGGTCTCTGTCGGTATGTTCCCCAATTTCTAAGACTGAATGTTTCTGGCACATGTCCCATGACGGTCACCAGAACCTGACATGTCGCTGCCTTGTCTACTTTTGTGCGACATCGTTCCGCATTCAGGATTTGCTTGTGTTCTAGTACTGGATCCAGGGGAAAGTCGATTGGGTATCCCAAAAGCACGACTCGTGTGCGTCTTTCTGAAGGGTCCAGCTTTTCCAAGCATACAGGTTTCCCTTGCAGGACTTACTTTTTCTAAGTAATTTGCAGTCTGTTGGTCTTGTGGTGTGTTTATTATTTCTCCTTTCAGGTTGACTGTAATGGAAAGTTTGAGCTCTGGTTGTTCTTTTTCTATTGCCGTTACTACTCCATATGCTGTAGGAAAGTGGTCTGTCTGCATTATCTTGAATTTTGGAAGATGTGTAGAGTCTGGCGATGTCTGGTGTGAGACTGGTGGTGTCCTCTCCTGTCTCATACCGTTGTCCTGTAGCTGGGCTGTGGAGAGAGGTACATTGTCTGACACTGGCTGGTGTGAGACTGGCGGTGTCCTTTCCTGTCTCATACCGTTGTCCTGTGGCTGGGCTGTGGAGAGAGGTACATTGTCTGACACTGGCTGGTGTGAGACTGGTGGTGTCCTCTCCTGTCTCATACTGTCGTCATGTGGCTGTGTTGTGGACAGAGAAGCATTGTCTGACACTGGCTGGTGTGTGACTGATGCCGTCCTCTCTAGGTCCATTACGTCTGCTGTCTTGCTGGTAGAAGCAAGTGGTGAAGCCTCGATAGCAGTTTTCTTCGGTACCTGCTGCACATCGGTCCACCGTCCCTCCTCGTCTGAAAGCTGCCTCCATTTCCTCTTTCTCTTAGCCTTCCCCATGACTCTCTCTCCACGTAGTGAGAACCGAATCACTGCCCTACCTAATGCCTGAGACACTCCTAGGCCTGGAGAAATTCATTCCCCTCCAACGGAGGTCGTAGAATGATTCCCCCAGGTGGAATCGGGGATACCTAACACCTAAAGGAGCTGTTTGGTCTACCTTTCCCTGTCAGGCTCTGTACACCTTCTAAGGTGCCCCCTTGTGGCGCTGCCCGCAGGGTATCGCCTCGCCCTTCAGGGTAGGACTCTTTAAGTGACCTGGTCAGTGATACGATCCTCGCAAAAAAAAAAAGTGCGGTACGAGAGTTTGGGTCGCCTGCGTACTGGGTTGCGCAGAATACCAGTCAGCTGGGCAGCAGGTAATCAACAACGTTGTTTCTCCGTCAATTGTAGACGAAATCGGAATTGTTTCCTTCAAAACAAGATATTGTCTGGGTCTTGGAGTACTGATGTATTCTTCCTCACAAAATCGTGATGAATGGAGCTGATGAGTGCTCAGAATCGTGAGTTTTTCCGGGAACAAATCCGTGTGCGGCCAGCTATCAATGACGCCGGCAGTGAGTCTCCACAGTGAAATAACACTATTGTGATATATCAATGAGAAAATCCACAGGAATTGGATCCTCTAGTCCACGGACGGGGGGGGGGGGAGGGGGGGCTAGCGTTTAGAGCGTGTGTCTGGGAATACCCAGTGCATAGGTTTGAATCCTCATCATGGCTCTTGTTGATTTTCTTATGTTAAGTTATAAAGTTTGTTTATACAGTACACTGTAATATTATAATTGGAGTTCATCGATGATGTACATGTTGATGAATACTGTATTTTGTACAGTACTGATATGTATACTGATGAATATGTACACTTGGTATGTCTTTTTAAACTAAAATGGGCAGAAGTACAGTAAATCACAAGCTTTAGCTTGGAACAGTAATGTTTAAACATTTGTATATAATTTTTGTATCACATTTTATCATGCTACAGTCTTTTGACCTGTTGCATTGTATTTATTCGAGGACAGTGACCTCAACATGTTGCCACAAATATTTCAGTCAATGAAAGAAACTGATGAATGAAATCGGATTATAACATGTGTTCATGTTGCAGGGCTCGCCCAAGGAAGATCACTTCTCCTACAGGAAGCAAAGATTTGCAAATGGTGAACATTTCTCTGAGAGTTTTGTCAAGACCTGTGGGTACATCCATTCCAATTATTCATCAAACTCTGGGTCTTGACTTTGATGAGAAGGTAAAGTATATTTTCTGTCCAGTGTTTTTATAATACAGAACAAATCTGCAAATATTTATTACTACTAATGCATGCACTTATTGATTTGTTTGTATATATGATAAATTTATTATTACCTTGTATATACATTACCAGGCAAAACTTGAACAAATTTAATATTGTATTAGTCATTCATCTTGTACCTGTACACACGTTTTCTAAACTACTGGCATAATTTTTCGAGAAGTCTATACATTTTATTTGGTGTCTTGTCCTCCAATGTATTCCCAGAAAATACTTGGTAGTTATTTTACTAATAAGATTTTCTTTCCAGGTTCTTCCATCTATATGCAATGAAGTTCTTAAGTCTGTTGTAGCAAAATTCAATGCAGCCCAGTTGATTACCATGAGACAGCAGGTGAGGTTAAACAGTTATAATTTAGCCTATCTATGTATAAATACAGTATATGATTTTTGCTCACGTTCAAAGGAATTCCCCCTCCCCCTATTTTAGTAGCGAGTATGTTTTGGCATTTTTAGGAGCGAGTTACAAGGAACTCGAAATGCAAAGTAAGCTTTCAAACATTTGAAGAATTTTTTTTTATATTAATATAAATGAACAAATTGAATCTGCTCTACAAACGTTTATCACAAACTTGTTTATTGATGACAGTTTCAGTAAGGTCATACATGCATACATAAATATTACTCATTTTCCCATCCCATGAAAGTGGGGAAAACCACTTCGTAAGACCAGGTGCAGTGTTCCTCGTGATTTGCCATACATATTGCATACAAATATCTCGTCTTATTTAGCTGTAGTTATTTCAATTGTTATTTTATAGGTTTCACTGATGATACGTCGTGACTTGACCCAGCGTGCAGAAGACTTCAACATCATTCTTGATGATGTGTCTATTACAGAGCTGAGTTTTGGTCGGGAGTACACTTCGGCTGTAGAAGCTAAACAGGTAAGTTGTGCTCTTTATTATATGTGCAGTTCACGTGTAGGTTTCTCCTGATTACTGCACAAGTGGTATTGTAGGTGCTGTCACAACATGTTAATTTTTTTGAAAGGTGATTAATGGATGGTTTATTGACATTGATTGGTTGCTCTATTGCTATTGCAATGTTTTAAGTTTCCTATGGTACTGTAGTGGGTAATTTCATTTGTATATATGATTTGTGTCGTCTTAACTTTTTGATTAGAGATATTTAACTAGTGTTTTTGACCAGTTTTATATGTAGTGGGAGGTCTCCTCGTGTATACTAGATGTTAAACGTCACTTGGAAAATGACGAAGTTTGCTTGAATCCGATTCTGGCGCTGATGTCTGAAGCAGTATAGAAGTGAGTGAGTGTTTGTGTGGAATGTGCCAGTGGATGTAGTTTTCATTGAGGTCTGTTCTGTATTTATAGCTTTTTTCTGCTAATTTGGTGTGTCCCGGCCTTTGTCTGGTTATTGTTATAACCACATTTGTTTATCCCTTAATGTTTTAATTGCTCGTCATCCATGCTTGAAGTGGTTGTGGAAGCCACACATTACTGGTGTTTTAAGATTTATTATTGTGGTTGTGGGGTCCATCAGTATAGATTGCAGTTGTTGGTGTAGAAGTTTTGTTGTGAAGGTTGAGATTATGGCTTTTTTTTCTATTGCTGATTTTTTTTACATATAGATATATTCATGCTGTCTATATAGAAGTGAAGTTGCATATGGAAATTGGAGACACGATTTTCACAATTCTGGAATATGGCAAGTCAGTAGTGAGTTTGAGTAGCAGAGGAAAGAGTCAAGCCTTTGGTTGTTTGGGGACATGTTTGATCAGTATAGATGTGTTAAGTGATAGAGGGCTAGATAGTTGGCACACAAATGGTGGTGGTTATTGTGGGGAAGCTTGTGAAGATTGATTCCTTCATGCTTGGATAGAATGTAATGTCTTGATAATGATTCACCAAGGCTATTGGTATTGAATGTCGATGTTCCATTTTCATTTCATTTACGTATCATAATTTAGTTGGTCAGTGATTTTTCCAAGGTTAAATTTTGTATGCAAATTCATTAGTTGTAATTCTTCACTTTAATATTTAATAAAGAATTATTTGAACACTGAGAATTCAATAATGGAGTAACTGCATATTGAAATCATCCACAAGACTGTATGCACTAAAATTATTTCACGGCTGTACAAATTGTATGTCGTGTATTCGTCAACGCACCTTGTAGGGAATTCCTTTTTCAATTAATCCTCGAGAGTAGAATTGTCTAGCTCCTGTAAAGATTTCCTTTCACAGCTATGAAAATTTGACGACAATAGTAACCTTTATGACAATAAATTATCATAAAGCTTAATATGGGTGACAATATTAAGCTTCTGTCTATAATGTTTAGGTATCACTGTGTGTGTGTGTGTACATGTCATTTCTGTATGGAAGCCATGGGTACACATATACTCTAAAAGTATGTCTTGTATTCATTCGGATATCTTTACCCCAATAGATAAACGGTTTGGTGGAGCTTGTTACGTTTTCAAACTTGTTAAGCACGCTTTGTGCTTAACAATTTTCATCAAATAATGTGTATTAAATATAAAATTTGAGATTTACCCATATTTTACCTGTAGTCAGTTTAGAGAGTTGTTCTTGCTAACCTAGGCTTGTTTGGTGATAACTTGCTCCATTGCTTTATTATATTATTTGGTTGATCTTGTAATTTTCAGGTAGCACAGCAGGAGGCCCAGAGAGCCTCCTTCGTTGTGGAGCGTGCCAGACAGGAGAGGCAACAGAAAATTGTCCAGGCTGAGGGTGAAGCAGAAGCTGCTAAATTGATATCCTTTTCATACAGTTCATTTGTAGTTTGTGTGTGGTAATAATTTATATATCCATAAGTTGGGTAATTTACATTTTGCAGATTTTGAAATTTCTGTAAATTACTTGAATCTTATACATTGATTATTTATAATATTTATAATCAATTTTATATCTAAATTAACTTTAGTAAATGTGCAAATTCTTGTGTGTTTTCGACACAGCCTCCCACCATCCTGCCTGTAAAGTCATGTGAAAGCATGATTTTATTTTAAACTTAAGATTACCATGTAATGTATGAGGAGTTTTTCTATAAAATTTGTTTTTCATTTAATTTTGCTCATAGATGAATTGGTAGTAAATCTTTGCTTTGGATGATAAGCAAGCTTGTTCAATCCTTGGTCAACATGTTAAGAGCTAATTTTTAACCCGTCTCCTCAAGGGCAGATTGCTTACTCAGTGTAGGGACCAAAAATATTTGAGTGTACCGATTTATTGGTCCGAATTTACTATGACAAACTCGGAAAACAGGAAGGTATTCCTCCCCTGTTTGGTTAAATGGTATTTAAATGGTTGGGTCTGAAGTCAGTGGGAATATAGACATAAGTGGTTTATGGAACCTATGGTGGTTTAAACCAGATTTGAAACTGTAAATGTGATTTGATCCAAAATCAAACTTTGGATACTGAACTTGCTAGACCAGTACAATAAAAATTAAACTAACTATATCTGTGAATGGAAATGTACATCTAAAACTAGATTTTTACAAGGAAATATATATTTTTTGTATATAAAAACCTGAAACAGTCAGGCAAGGAGTACCTAAAGCTTAACATTTTCTGCGCTGTATAAATCACCGTATCCCCCAGACTTCTGGTGGGTTGGGGCACTTACCCATTTTCCTGGGTATCTGCTTTTCTTGTGGAGAATACATGGTAGGTTTGCAGGAGATCATGATATTTGATACCATTCCCCTTCCCCTCCCCCCCCCCCCCCCCCCACACACACACACACACACACACACACACACACACACACACACACACACACACACACACACACACACACACACACACACACACACACACACACACACACGCACGCACGCGCGCGCATACACAAAAAAGTCAGGTGTGGTGTTGTTTGAAGATGAGGGTGAATGTGGATTGGGTGCAGTCAAGGAATCTTATGGAGGGGTTGATTGGTGCAGAAACTAAGTGAATAATGTACTAGCTGTTTGTGATTTCTTTTAACTTCAATTACTGTAAGTTGAGAGAAGTGACAAATGACTATATGTGTGTTTAATCCACATAATTTCATATGGGAAGGAGGCACATAATGCAGTATGGTCTTGATACAAATGACTACAGTACCTCCTTTATTATTTTTGGCATATGTATATGGCAATGCCACCACTTCCTACAATATTGATGAGAGACCTGTATTTTCTGTGATATAGAAATATGAGTTTGGGGTAATTAGAAATTAAGATTTGGTAGGTGCATTCGTAGCAACTTGTACGAATCTTTGCACTTTTGTGTCTTCCATTATTGATGGCCAAATATCTCTGTAAAAAAATAGTTGAGTTGATGAAAAACTTAATTTTGCAATTAAAATAAATCTTTTCTTCCAGATTTTCCTTAACTTTGGTTTACTTAGGAACAGCTATTAGCATGAATCCTGGCTACCTGAAACTGCGCAAAATCAAAGCAGCTGTAAACATTGGCAGGACGGTATGTTTTATGATGGGCTTTGTAATTTTGTTCGTCTGGATTTTATTATTATATCCGCATTTATTTTTAACTTCATTCCTCACGTGCACCAACTATCCTCACTTTTACATTATTATGCCTTGCAACCCATATGGAGCTGCAAAATGAAGATTTTAATGATGGCTAATGATAAAAGTTTAGGTTGTCCATATGCTTTAGATTTCTACACTGTTTTGCAATTTATCCTCTAACCATTATGATGTACAATACACCATAATATATTAAGAGCATGTAACTGCTAGAATGCCTTAGGGGTACTTTAAATTATCTTTAATAGTGTGTGTGTGTAATTTGCTGCTTGGTGGATTGTTCATTGCCTTGAATGGATGATGACTTTGTTGTTGGTTCTTCCTCGTGATATGAAGGTGCCTTGCACATGACCCATGGAGTGCTTTAATGATTCTGAAGGATTGGAGATCGTCTTAAAACCAAATGTGTGTCGATGACAGTTCTCGGTGATGCTCGACTCCTTCAACATAGATTAACTTAATGTTTTTCTGTTCCCATATAAGTATTCCTAGTGATATCTAGGGACATTTGAATTGTTTGTGCCTTGTATTGTACCATATTGTATAGACCGAGGGAGACCGGTCGGACCTTGTATAGACCGAGGGAGCCGGTCGGCCGAGCGGACAGCACGCTGGACTTGTGATCCTGTGGTCCCGGGGTTGATCCCGGGCGCTGGCGAGAAACAATGGGCAGAGTTTCTTTCACCCTATGCCCCTGTTACCTAGCAGTGAAATAGGTACCTGGGTGTTAGTCAGCTGTCACGGGCTGCTTCCGGGGGGTGGAGGCCTGGTCGAGGACCGGGCCGCAGGGACACTAAAAAGCCCCGAAATCATCTCAAGATAACCTCAAGATAACCCCAGAATATCACTGCTGTTATAATGGAAGGTGCCTCCCCTCCCAAACACTAACACTTCTCCCCCTCTTTCCTCACTGTCTTCCATTCACCAACAAAGAGGCCTCAATAAAGGCAAGATATACTTGTACATGCTGTAGTACTAAATATTAGTAGTGGTATGTATAAAATGAATTTTTAAGTTAATATTTTTGGGGGTGTGGAAGAGATTAATTAAGTTACCTATGGGGAAAAAAAATTCTAAAATTCTTGTGGGAAAATTCATTTTGGTTTTCGAACAGTCTCTGGGAACGTATTAAATTTGAAAACGGAGGTACCACTGTGTATATTTTGCACAGCCCATCTGCCTGTTTAGATAGTACTTATATTAACGAGGACCGTCGTGCATATATTGACATAAAAGGCAATTAGAAAATCGAAATCGATACTATTGAATTTGGACAAACCCGAAAAGATTTTGTACCGATGTTGCAAAGAAAACTTGACCTAACCTTCCAAGGCCTAATATAGTACATATATGTGCTATACTAAGTCTATGAATATTTACGAATGGTTTTTAGCTTTATTTTTTTTAACTCTACCTGTATAGTGAATAGTACCAAATTCTACTATCAAATTGTATAACACATCTGTGTATGTTGACCAGACCACACACTAGAAGTTGAAGGGACGACGACGTTTCGGTCCGTCCTGGACCATTCTCAAGTCGATTGTCAAGTCACAAGATTGTCATTCTCAAGTCACAATCGACTTGAGAATGGTCCAGGACGGACCGAAACGTCGTCGTCCCTTCAACTTCTAGTGTGTGGTCTGGCCAACATACTTCAGCCACATTATTGTGACTCATCACCTGCACATTTGTGTATTTACGATGGTCCACACGGTTACAGAAAGTACTTTCTACACAAGAGGATGGGTTGCTTTGTAACAATGAATTAGAATTTATAAAAGTTCATTTTACTGTGTTTGCTTTACTATATAAACTTTTCTTTTCCCCAATAGATATCACAGGCACAAAATCGTGTGTACCTAGGAGCCGATACGTTGATGCTGAACATTAACGACAAGGAATATGACAACAACGTTAAGCGTGTAGCTAAGTAACGCACAAGGTTTTATAGGCCATTTTAAGTGGAAGAAGTTAGATGCAAGCATTCTATGGATAAATGCAGCCTCTATTAGTGATGACCAGTGTGCTTCAAGAAGGGCTCCAAAAGTGCATATTAAATGTTTCGCGTAAAGCAATGCGGTTTTAAGTATATATGCTATGATTAATCTTATTTCTTTGTATTGTATATGGCTTAATTTTTTCATAATTACTTTGTATTGTATAATTAATAATTTGTTCAAAATTAGTTACTAGTTTGCCAGATTAGAAAACTCTCAATGCTGACTGATATTTCAGGTTCCACTGAAGTTTGTTTTCCTAATGAATATTGAGGAGTTGTCCAGTGCATTTTGTTAATAATTTTTGTGGCAAGGGGCTTATACATGTACAGGTGAGTGACAGACTACTAGTAACACTGTAAATACTATAATTGTGTACATCATTTACAAATAAATTGACATTGGATGCCAGATGTTGTTGCTGTACATTATCCACAAATGTGTAAGTGAATTCAGTAAAATTCCTTTATAAAAGCATAAACTTTATATGCTTTGCCACAAGGATGTGATACGTTTCACTTTTAATAGAGATGGGGCTGGGGGAATGTCTTTTTTTTTTTTTTTTTTTCTTTTTCTCTCCTACTAAAGGACACGTGCTTCATTGCTCCTTGAAAAAGATATTGATCAAAAGTGTTTGAATGTTTTGTGCTATAACTGTTGGTGGAGAATGGTAAAGCAATGGTTTAAGATGTTAATTACCCATATAAAGAAAATGTATCTTGAATTATCATTAAAGGTGGCTGGTAAAGCTCTCTCTAGCTCGCTCGCTCTCTCTTGGATCAAGAACGTATATCAATATTCTTCAGTATGGCTCGTAAATATTAAAAGTTTGGAAGTTGGTTGTAGTAGACAAACTACTCTACCATTACACAGCTACAGTAATAGAAATAGGAGGCTAGGCGGCCTTAGGATGTGTGTTTGTTGGCAATAAATAGAGTATTGTAGAGGCTGGTATGAAGATTCTGAAAATATGAATGTATAATTAATCTGCTTGCTATGCACTTTTGTTCTCATATTGGCATCCTTAGTGATAGTTAACACCTTTTGATAGTGCTACATAGCCTTCCCAGCTTGGTGCATTCTTTTGATAATTGCTTGCTTGCTACCTGATCAATTGAAGAGTTAAAGGATAATTACAGAAGTAAAACAAGGAAAGGCAAACATAAGGATTTAAAAATGGCATGATGTTTGGTCGGCCGAGCGGACAGCACGCTGGACTTGTGATCCTGTGGTCCTGGGTTCGATCCCAGGCGCCGGCGAAAAACATTGGGCAGAGTTTTTCACCCTATGCCCCTGTTACCTAGTAGTAAAATAGGTACCTGGGTGTTAGTCAGCTGTCACGGGCTGCTTCCTGGGGGTGGAGGCCTTGTCGAGGACCGGGCCGCGGGGACACTAAAAAGCCCCGAAATCATCTCAAGATAATGAAACCAGATGCAAATGATTAGATGCCAGTTGATTAATACATTTGTGTAATTTTAGGTAGGAGAAAAAAGAAAAGGCCTTTTGTATTACATTAAAGACCGTTTTGTTTTCTTTTCATGAAATGTTACCCAATCAATATATTTTTTGTACAACCTCTTCAAATGAAGGAACTTTTAAGGATATAATTTTACCCTGGTTAATACTGGTAATTGAATTGTGTACAAATTTACTTTGAAGCATATCCTGGTAGATTTGTACAAGATCTCAAATGACATGTTACCAAATTGACCTGTTGCACAGAACTAGTGGTTTACTAGTTGAACTTGTTAATTTCTATTTAATTTGCTAGTTTATTAACTTCTGTTATGGGGTACAGGATCAAACGGTTTTAAACATGCTATCTCCTACAATATAGCCATAATATTTTGGAGCCAAGCGTACCAAATAACTATAAATTTATATTTACAATAGACAGCTTTGAGAACAGAAAAGACCTTATCAGGCAGTCAAGAAATAGAAGGAAGGAAGGTTAAAAATTTGTTTTTATTAATTGCATCATCAGCAGTATCTTGAATTTGCCCGAAGGCTACCAACTTTAGTGGTCTTGACAGGAACCTTTTGAAAGGCTTGTCAAATTCCCTCTACTCCCCATGTCATACGATGCTACTTGCTGATCAACACATACCATGATTAGAATGGGTCCCAGTGGCATCCTGCTCATTTCCTCTGTCGATTTCGATCTCCCAAGGCATTATTACTGTACTTGCTTTCTGACTCATGTTTACAGAGGTTCTCTCTCGCCCATCTCGAGACAGTACTCCAACCAATTATGCAAAATCTTGTGTGGCTTAGTTATAAATATTTTGTCAGTCCAATCAAGTTCACCAAGAACTCTAGCTGTTCATCAAACACGACATCTTAATCGAAGTACCTGTGATGTCATTTGGAAATATTCAACCTCCAGGGGCTCCACTAGCCTCTTTATGATTAGCCATTTTAGCATCATAAAAGGTATACAGTACAGTAGATAGCTCCAGATGAATCTGATTCAACAGACCCAACCACTTGGACTCGTAGGGTCCCGGCTTGGTGCTTTCTTTGATAATTACTTACTTGGACTGGTAGGTACGTACAGCAATGATCGTGCTTCATTGCAAGTCTGCATTTTATCCTCAATGGTCCTTGTGATTGGGCACCTGCTCGACTATGTAACCAGATACAAATACCTTGGTCTTGAAGTTCCACTGTACCGCAATGTTGTAGCCAGACTGGGTCGCCAATGTAGAGAGAGGCTCTGTGCTCTCAAGGCTGTGGCAGGCTACCATCCAAGCTATGGTGCAAATATGAGAATTGTCAAAATGATGTATCTCTCATATATTAGGTCTCTGATTATGCTGCACCCATGCTTGCTCTAGTGCCTAAGAGAATGCTTGGAGGGTTGGAAAAGATGCAAAACGAAGCCATGAGGACTATCCTCGGATGCCCCCGTACAACTAAATTACTAAACATGAGGAAGGAACAATATTTCATGTGTAAGTGATCGTATCACTGAAATTAATGCTTTAATTGGTATCAAGATGCTTAGGCTAACCCACCCTAACCCCTGCACTGAAGCCCTCCAAGCCTTCTTCCTTGAAAGTCAGCATCCCTCCAAATGGATTACCGTAACTGCCAATGTGCTCAGTATGTATAACTTTCATCACCTCTACCAAGAGAGACAACAACACTACTTTCCTGCCCCATGGGAGATCACTCCTTTCCAAATTACTGTCCCCCTTTCCCACCCAAGAAGCTGATTAAAGAACAAGCCTTGCTTCGACAAGAAGCAAAGTACAATGCCTTAAGCCAAATTGATGCTTTAGTCAGAGAGCGCTCCCTTTCTCAGATTATTTACACTGATGGATCCTTGCATCAGTCCTATGGTGCAGCTGGAAGTGCAGTTGTGACAGGGAGAGATGGCTCCATCTCCCATGAGTGTGGAGCGCGGCTAAGTAACTGGGCCTCCACTCTTCAAACAGAATTGGTTGCCATAATCCTTGCACTCGAGCACGTATATGAATCCAAAGTTGACACGCTAATTGTAAGTGACTCCTTGTCATCCTTGACTGCCCTCAGCTCCCCAAGGCTGTGACGTGCTTGTGGCTGAAGCTAGACACAGATATAGTAAAATAATCAATGATGGAGTCAGAGTTTGTCTCCTGTGGATTCCTTCCCATATTGGTCTCCGAATGCATGATAGAACTGATGTGTTAGCCAAGACTTTTGCTCGTAAAGAGGGAATTGATTACCAACTTGGACTGCCTTTGAGCAGCCTGAGGGCAGCAATATCCCAGGAACATCAACTAAATTTCGGAGACTTGAGGGAAAGTGAAATTCACACCAGTTACTCCATCTATCATCATTCTATTATGCATGAACCGCACGTCTATGGGTCATCCAACAATGTTAGCAGACTTCTAGATGTTACCACTGCTAGGCTTTGGCTCGGCTACAAGTACCTCTGGGAGTTTGTAACATCTGCTGATGTAGATTTGACTAAATGTAAACTCTGTCAGCAGAACTATGCGCATACTTTGCGTCATTATATAATGGAATGTGAAAAAATTGCGGAATTTAGAGATAACACCATCAATAGTGTCCAAGAAATGTGTAAGTACTTCATTCATAATGATGTGCTGCCCGAAATCTTAGCGAAGTATCCAAAATTTGCTTACTGTAGGTAATGCATGCACATGACTGTAAAGCTGCCGCCTAGTTGGGTGGGTGTGGAGCACATGACTGTAAAGCTGCCGCCCAGTTGGGTGGGTGTGGAGAACATGATTGTAAAGCTGCCGCTAGGGAAAGTAGGAAATGCAGTTGAAAAAATGAAACCTTGTAGAGATAAGGCTCAGGACAATATAGTGAACTCGGAGGTTTGTATTCAAATATTGGAATATCTAAAAAACTAGACAAAAGGATTGAGGCATTAGAAAAATTAGCTATGAAGGGTAGACGGGGTGAAGATGGTGGTGAAACAAAACGTGAAATGGAAAGTGAAACAGGACGTGAAATGGAAAGTGAAACGTGCGTAGAAGAAACTAAGGAAGAACATGGCGTATTGATGATAGAGGATAGTCAGAAAAATGAACTTTCTAGTAATGTTAGCGGTGTTCAACCTTCTGTAGTGACAAATGTTGAAACAAAGGTTAGAGTAAAACGGTATACAGAAATAAAGAAAATAGATATGAATAATATTACCTTTGATGTTAGTAGCTGTTGTGCAAGTGAGGAGAAAGAAAAAATGTTACGGTGTTGGAAGGAAGTTTCTAAGGTACTCTCGTATCTCATGGAATGTGACGGACACGGCAAAGGTAGTTTTATTATTAATCATGGATGAAAGTGAATTGAGAATATTATCTCGGAACAGTCTGCTTCATCACGAAGAGTCTGCTTCAGCACGAACA
This sequence comes from Procambarus clarkii, assembly GCF_040958095.1. Classification (NCBI taxonomy): domain Eukaryota; kingdom Metazoa; phylum Arthropoda; class Malacostraca; order Decapoda; family Cambaridae; genus Procambarus; species Procambarus clarkii. Next base: position 31,175,744 of record NC_091184.1, on the reverse strand, counting down.
GTCTGCTTCATCACGAAGAGTCTGCTTCATCACATAGAGTCGTCTGTGTCATCATACTTCAGGGTGTCGCCTCACCGCTTCACAGAGCGACGGGTCGAGTCCTTCCTCTGGAGTTGTTATTTCAGCAAAATATGACAAACACTTCCTCAACTGATTTCATGTTGCTCGTTCCCTGTTACTTTACGTGTGTTGTGTGTATTTAGCCCCTCAGAGTCAACACACACACACACACACGCACACAATGTGTGTGAAGGGAGCCGGTGACCGAGCGGACAGCACGCTGGGCACGTGATTATGTGGTCCTGGATTCGATCCCTGGCGCCGGCGAGAAGCAATGGGCAGAGTTTCTTTCACCCTATGCTTCTGTTACCTAGCAGTAAATAGGTACCTGGGAGTTAGTCAGCTGTCATGGGCTGCTTCCTGGTGTGTGTGTGTGTGGGTGTGTGGTGTTAAAAAAATAGTAGTAGTAGTTAGAAACAGTTGATTGACAGTTGAGAGGCGGACCCAAAGAGCAGAGCTCAACCCCCGCAAGCACAACTAGGTGAATACACACCATACGGATACCAAAGGTGTTCAAATCATGCGCACCAAAGGTGTTGGTACATACAGCTGGGATCAGACTGGCCGGGGTCATCGTACAGCGTGGCAGGAGAAACGTCAAAGGACTTCTGTAACTGACCTTCACCAGATTTCTCCTCTCTTAGAACAATGTTATTGTTTGACCGGTCAGTGCTCCTACAGCGTCAGGAGAGAGAGAGGACATGTTAAAGAGGGAGACACAGAGAGAACTTATAAAAGAGAGATATATAAGACAGATAAGGGGGTCTAAAATGACAGGTAAACGAAGATCAAATGAGGAGCAGGAATTATATAACTGTGTAATCACGTATCTGTAGCGTCAGAATTGGATTGAGAGACCCGTCACCTGTAGCCACCTGCCACAGGTAACGGTAGCCACCTGCCACAGGTAACGGTAGCCACCTGCCACAGGTAACGATAACCCAACCTGATCCTGGCAACCACTGCCCGAAACGCTTTGCGTAATAGTGGCTTTAGGCATTGTATGTACTAGCTCTATCTATAAAGCCAACAAACTTTGTAAAATCTCTTTATGTATGTACCTTACCTAAATAAAAATTATTATTATTATTATTATTATTATTACTGTGTCGCACAGTCTGGTGGACATTTTGTAATGCCCATAAATATAGGTTTCAGACCTGAACAAATCATAACTTTTTATACTAGTGCTTTCAGGTCGTTGGGAGTCGGTAATTTCTTTCCTATCAGACCTGAGTATTTGGAACGTTATAGTTTTGACAGCAGAGATGGGGATACCTAAGTCTACTTCAACTTTATCTTTGTTACTCCTCAGCACTCCAGGCACAAACTCTGTGAGCAGGAACTGGGGCATGATCTCCCACACCACATCACCGAATGCCCAGTTATCACACCATTCAGACTCATTGGCATGAGGTACCTGGAGCTTTGCAATTTATTCATTCTCGTGTTCTTGAGATATCCTCATAAGGCAACCCGTTCTCGCAAATTTAATAAGTCAATATTGACTTATTAAATATGTGCATAGGTGACATACTAAACATAATAGTTTCCCTTGAAAACCTGATTCTGGCAATCAGGATCCCAGGATCTCAGACCCTGTTGGAATATAACCAGTCTGTCAATCGGGTCAACCCAAGTGTTGCGTTTCCATGCGTTTCCAAAAGAGTCGCCCATATTGGAATCGGTGAACGCCCTAGTAATATTGTTGAAAACATCTTAATAACTTATTAAACCAAAGGTCTTTTTATGTCAGAAGAACGGCAGAAACTAGATCTATATATGAAAACTCTTTCAGGACAAAATTTAAAGTAAAACTAAAGATATTTGTAGTTGTATAAAAGTTGCATTTTTCATCGGTCGTAGAGCTGGAAATCCGCAATATTCATCTCAGAACAATGCTTATTTCACGCAGAATCGTTAATAAACGTAAGATTTTTATACGTCTCAAGAAAGATAGAAACATAATCTTCATTTTAAATGCCTTACCATGGGCATATTTGTATTTAAAGCGAAGATACGTGTATTTTTCTAATCGGCGAGCTCCGATCCCGCACAGATCGAGCAACGGAGTAACTCTCTCTCAGAACAATGCTTATTTCACGTAAATTCGTTAATAAACACAAATGTTTTATATGTCTTATGAAAGATAGAAATATAAGCTTTATTTTAACTACTTTACCATAGAAATATATAAAGTTCTAATGAAGATACATGTGTTTTAATAATCGCCGAGTTCCGACCCCGCACAAACTGATCGACAGAGCAACTCTCAGAACAATGCTTATTTCACGTAAATTCGTTAATAAACACATATGTTTTATATGTCTCAAGAAAGATAGAAATATAAACTTCATTTTAAATACTTTACCATAGACATATATAAAGCTCAAGTGAAGATACATACGTTTTTATAGTGTCATTCAGTAGCTTGTCGGTCATGGTGTTCCAAACCTTAATGGAATCTGACCCATATATCAATCAGGTCAACCCATGTGTTGCGTTTCCAAAAGGGTCGCCCATGTTAGAATCGGTGAACGCCCTAGTAATATTGTTGAAAACATCTTAATAACTTATTAAACCAAAGGTCTTTTTATGTCAGAAGAACGGCAGAAACTGGATCTATATATGAAAACTCTTTCAGGACAAAATTTAAAGTAAAACTAAAGATATTTGTAGTTGTATAAAAGTTGCATTTTTCATCGGTCGTAGAGCTGGAAATCCGCAATATTCATCTCAGAACAATGCTTATTTCACGCAGAATCATTAATAAACGTAAGATTTTTATACGTCTCAAGAAAGATAGAAACATAAATTTACTTTAATCTAGTTTTACGTAATCTAGTTTTACTTTAAATTTTGTCCTGAAAGAGTTTTCATATATAGATCTAGTTTCTGCCGTTCTTTTGACATAAAAAGACCTTTGGTTTAATAAGTTATTAAGATGTTTTCAACAATATTACTAGGGCGTTCACCGATTTCAGCATGGGCGACCCTTTTGGAAACGCATGGAAACGCAACACTTGGGTTGACCCGATTGACAGACTGGTTATATTCCAACAGGGTCTGAGACATTTACACTGGCGGGCGGCGTTCTTGCCAACTATATTTTTTTTTTTTTTTTTTTTTTTTTGAGATATATACAAGAGTTGTTACATTCATGTACAGCCACTAGTACGCGTAGCGTTTCGGGCAGGTCCCTGGAATACGATCCCCGCCGCGAAGAATCGTTGTTACAACCAAGTACACATTTTACTGTTGCGTTAAACAGAGGCTACAGTTAAGGAATTGCGCCCAGTAAATCCTCCCCGGCCAGGATACGAACCCATGACATAGCGCTCGCGGAACGCCAGGCGAGTGTCTTACCACTACACCACGGAGACTGTAAAATTGAAAATTGTAACTGTTAAGAGCATTCTATTGTGGTTTTAATATTGAACAATTATACATATACGAAACAGACAAATCTGGTGTCCGAAATAGTAAAAATATTAATGTGCGATGTGATCAATGTGATGCGATGTGATTACTAATCAAGCTGTCAATGTAATCAATCAGAGCTTTAATATAACAATGTGCTTTAATATACTTACTTATCTCTCTCATCTCATTTTTCTCTTGTAATGTATCTTTCATTTATCAATTCTGATTGAAATTACCTACTTAAAATTATCTGCTAGATTAAGGACCTGCCCGAAACGCTGCGCGTACTAGTGGCTTTACAAGAATGTAATTATTGTACTATCCAATGTATTCTCACAAACCCATTGTACCTTCTTGTATATATATAAATAAAATAAAATAAAAATAAAATAAAATCAATGTAAGGGGGATATTGGGTGTGCCTCGTATCCCCTACAACAACAAGAAGTTCGAGAGCGATGAGGCCGCCACCAACTAGCTTCAGGATGTCGTCGAATCTAAATCAACAATATACTACAGCCGCTACTTTCTCGGAAACGTAAGTACCTGCCGCTTTACTTCTCTCACCCTGCCTAGCCTGGCCTGGCCTAGCCAGACCTGACCAGACCTGACCTGGCCTAGCCTTACCTAGCCTAGTCTGACCTGGCCTAGTCTGACCTGACCTGGCCTAGCCTTACCCAACACTAATCACCACACGTGACAGCCCAAACGAATCGCAAATAAGTACACGTAACAAGTCATATGCCCGGACACTCTTTCACCTTGGGGACTGAGTGGTAACTATTGTATAGAAGAGCCGGCTCCCTGAGAGGGGTCCATAGAATTACCCAAATCAGCCCAAAACTACACAAATCGTCCTAGCATTACGTAAGTAATGAAGAAATATGGTATATTTACTTACTATAATGTTGGTGCTACACGTACAACATGATCAAACCTATTTTTACTCTGAAATAATCTAATTTCATAACGAAATGAGACGTAAATATGTGAGAGGTGACGCCATAGGAAGTCGACGGTCCAAGCGACAATTTTGTGGAGTGACTTATCCAAGATATATGGTCGCCTGGAGAGTGTTTGCTGCCATAACAGCCTCCTGTACACAGTGATCCAGTCGTCGTATTTCATGGCTCAAATTGTCGCAAATTTAATTGGTAATATTAACAAGTAGAATGTGTATTTATAATAATATTTTTCATAAACAGCCACAAAATATTTAATATTTATTAAAAAAAAGTGTCTGGAAGATAAATCAATTCCACATGACAATAAATTTGTTATATAGATACTAGCGTTATTCGTTGGCATGCGTTCGCTATTTAAACTACTCCAGTCCTTTTCGTTCATAGAACACCGAACCCTGCACGCTCTCTGATATATTGCTTAATTAACAAATATTCACAAATAAAGATTATATTTATATATGTTATCAGAAAGGCAGATATAAAATAGTTTGTGTTAATGCATCACAGAGATTATACCTTATTAGAGAGGAAAAATATTCATATTTTAAACAAGGCTTCTTGGCCAACGCTCTCCCTTTCGATGGGAACTATGACCTTTTGAAAATCAATGTTAATTGAATCTAGATATTGTAAAAAACGAAGTTTTTTATGTCATCAGAAAGACATATAAGCTGCATGTTAATACTTTGGTATAAATATAGCTGAAGTGAAAGTGAAGATATATGCCTTTTTATAGTTACTTGATGGCTCGCTCAGGGAGTGTGAAGGCCTGCACACAAGCCAATCAATTTTATAATTAATGTACATATATGCAAAGTAACGTCAAAGGTTTTTATTTCAGAATAAAGACAGATGTAGACGATAATGTAAATACATTTGAAGGAAAACATATCCTAAATGAAAGCAAAGATATGGTCAAATAAATAGGCAATACCACACCATCGCCAGTGTCCGGACACATGAATATTCGCATTAGGTAGGTGAAAGGAAATGTACCCAACCATTTCCATTTACGCGACCAGTTTCCGTTCTTATGTTCTTACTTACATTTATTGAAATTTATCATCATCATCATTTACAGAAATAAATTAACATAAAAATGTAGTAATTTTAATACACAAAACAGAAGTAGATATGTATGTAAATTATGACGCAGGATAGGATCACTATTGCAGAACTATTCGCATACTTTGCGTCATTATATACAGTACTGGAATTTTTAAAAAATCGCGGAATTCAGAGATAACACCATCATTGGTGTCCAAGAAAAGTGTAAGTACTTCATTTATAATGATGTGCTGCCCAAAATCTTAGCGAAGTATCTAAAATTTGCTTACTGTAAGTAATTCATGCAAATGATTGTAAAGCTGCCGCCCAGTTGGGTGGGTGTGGAGCACATGACTGTTAAGCTGCTGCCCAGTTGGGTGGGTGTGGAGCACGTGACTGTTAAGCTGCCGCCCAGTTGGGTGGGTGTAGAGCACATGACTGTTAAGCTGCTGCCCAGTTGGGTGGGTGTAGAGCACATGACTGTTAAGCTGCCGCCCAGTTGGGTGGGTGTAGAGCAAGACTAGTAATTGGACGACTCACCATAGATGTAAAGTGCCTAGTATAGTGACTTGTGAGCCTCTTGTTGAATCACTTGTGATACAAAGATTATTGATGTGTGTATTTGTGTGGGTGATTGAATATGTATGTGAATGTATATGTATGTATATGTATATATGCAATTGACGATCACGAAACAATAATCATTTGTATGCGGAAAATTCTATATATCATTTCTCTGGATTTACCGCATATGTATATATATGTACATGTATTTATGATTATGTGTACATGTATATATAACATTAATAAGAAGAAATGAAGATGAAGAAATGATAAAAAGAATGGCAATAGTGGATAGTAGTAACACACTTAAGAATTATTCAGTAATAAACACAAACTCGTCCTTCACCTATGGTAAAGGAAAGTCAACTTGGAAGGATTCAATTTACATGAGATTAAGATTAGGATACAAATATATCTGGCAATACGGAGTTGATGTCAGTGAAAAAGATAAGGATTGTAAATTATGTAGTATGCCGCACGCCCACACCTTAGAACATTATGTATTAGAGTGTCAACTTATTGATAACTATAGAAATAAGGAAATAAGTAATGTACCACATCAAATTGTTTGCATGTGTGATAATGGTATGATAGACAGTATACTTAGGAGCTACAAAAATTTTGCCCCAAGAGTGTAACAATTAGATGCTGTACTTACTATATTAACCTGCAATGTGAAATGGGATTCTTGTAATGTTAATTGTCTATTTGTACTTACTGAATTTGTGGGCCCCTTGAGGGACTTGCAGTAGAGGGGGTAGAAATAGCCTAAGTTACTCTATCCCTTTGAAATGTATTTTTTTCTTGTCTCAATAAACATACTTGAACTTGAACTGTAAATATTTGTGGCTTCCTGACCATAAAGTTACCGCCGCAGAGGGTAAGAGACCGGATGTACCCAGTATACAAGCCGCACTAGCTATAAGTTCATAAAAGCTGACAACTTACCCAGATAAACATTACTTCCTAATTATATATATATGCAAATAATACAATTGAAATGTTTAAAACGTGATTATATATATGTATCATGTGGACAGTTTTTAATGTAATTTTTTCTCCTGATATTCAGGTTCTTTATTATGCTTCATCTTGAGGCAAAGCCCAATACCTTACGCCATATTGATGCTCTGTCCACAGATCATTCTCTCTCTCTCAAATCATATACATTGATGGTTTCCTACACCGCCCCACGGGTGCAGCTGCAAGTGCAGTTGCCTCTACCCATCAAACAGAACTATTTGCCTTGCTTGTTACACTAAAATGTGTACAAGTGTGTGTGTCTATGTATGTATTAACACGATGTACTGAACGGGGTGAGAATAGCTTGAGCTACCTCATCCCTTTGTGTATATTTTACCTCAATAAACTTATTTCAATTTCAATTTCAATTCAAGTCTCCAAACTTGATGCATTAATTGTGATTTTCTACCATCCTGCATTAATTGTAAGTGATTTCTATCATCCTTAATTGCGCGCAACTCTCTAAGACACAAATGTAACATGACCGTGTCCGAAGCTAGACAGAGAAAAACACAACATTATTAGTGATGGTAACATAATCCATTTCATGTGAATTCCATCTTCGTTGACCTCCGAAACTTGAGGAATGGTCCAGAAAATAGCTACTAAAGTTTAAGTCAAGTGTGAAGATACTTTAGTTGATACTTAGATACTTTCAGTAAGTGTAAACATAAGTGCTGACGATGCTACCTTCATCTATTCAGACCCCAACCCAAACGCACTATATAATAATGAAAATAACAGATTTAAAAAGTCCACTCATGGATGTAAACTAACAAACTCACATTAAACATAAAAAAGACCGACTACTATTTTTGTTCGGAAGTAAATCCTGAAACCAAATTCAACTTCAGATACACATTTCAGTGCAGAATACCCCCGTTGAAAAACAGAGGTGCAACTGGTACTCTGAGAGAGAACTCTATCAACATCAGAGGTCCGAGACTGTTCAACACGCTTCCACTACACATAAGGGGCATAACTGGCCGACCCCTCACAGTGTTCAAGAGAGAACTGGATAAGCACCTCCAAAGGATACGTGATCAACCAGGCTGTGACTCATACGTCAGGCTGCGAGCAGCCGCGTCCAACAGCCTGGTTGATCAGTCCGGCAACCAGGAGGCCTGGTCGACGACCGGGCCGCGGGGACGCTAAGCCCCGGAAGCACCTCAAGGTAACCTCAAGGTAAACACAATGTTAACATTAGCAATAATGATTATGGAAAGTTCCTTGACCTATACATAGACAAGAGACTGAACTTCAGCATCCACATACAACACATATGTGGGTGTTATATGTGGGTGGTGAGAGAGATAGAGAGAGTATTCACCTAGTTGTGCAGGCGCGGGTTGAACTCTGCTCATTCGGCCCGCCTCTTAACTGTCAATCAACTATGACTAACTACTTACTAACTAATTTTTTTCTCTCGCACACACACGCACACACACACACACACACATGGTCAAGCAGCACATGGTCAAAGGAGAAGCTAGATAGTAAACGTGAAGGTCTTATAACAATAATGAGAGAGATTATAGCGAGAGCGGATAACGATAGATCACGACTGTTGATAGTCGGTGACTTCAACTTGAAATCCATAGACTGGGAAGCATATGAAGCTAAAACAGAAGATTTTTGGACCTGTAAATTTGTAGACCTCATCCTGGAAACATTCTTGTATCAACATGTTAAACAAGCTACGAGGATGAGGGAAGGGGACGTTCCCTCCATGCTAGATTTGATATTTACCAGGAAGGAGGAAGAGATATTTTACATTCAGTACCTTCCTCCCTTGGGTAAAAGTGACCATGTCTTTTTGGGAATAAAGTATGCAATGCGTTATAAGCTGGAAGAAAATAAGGAGGTTGAAGCAGTTGAAAAACCAGACTTCAGGAGAGGACATTATGGTGACCTTAGAAATTTTTTTAGTGAGTATAATTGGACAGACTTGATGCTAGGCAAGGAAGTGAATGAGATGTATGGCAAGTTTTGTGAAATATATGATAAAGGCACAAAAAAATTTATGCCAAAACAGAGATGCAGAACTAGGAAACAGGATTGGTTCAATAGAAATTGCGAGAGGGCTAGAGACCGAAAGACACAAAAATGGAATCAATACAGGAAGAGGCCGAACCCCCAAACATACCAGCGATACAAAGATGCGAGAAACAACTACACGGCAGTGAGGAGAGAGGCAGAAAGAAATTTTGAAAAAGGGATTGCGGACAAATGTAAAACAGAACCAGGTCTATTCTATAAATTCATAAACAACAAATTGCAGGTAAAGGATAATATTCAGAGGTTGAAAATGGGAAATAGATTCACGGAAGATGAAAAGGAAATGTGTGAAACACTAAACGAAAAGTTCCAAAGTGTGTTTGTACAAAATGAAATCTTTAGGGAACCAGATACAATAAGAATTCCAGAGAACAACATAGAACACATAGAGGTGTCTAGAGACGAAGTGAAAAAAATGCTCAAGGAGCTCGGTAAGAACAAAGCAGCTGGCCCAGATGGCGTTTCACCATGGGTTCTGAGAGAATGTGCATCTGAGCTCAGCATTCCACTTCACCTGATCTTTCAGGCATCCCTGTGTACAGGAATCGTAGCAGACGGGTGGAAACAGGCTAACATAGTTCCAATCTACAAAAGTGGCAGCAGGGAAGACCCCCTCAATTATAGACCTGTATCATTGACAAGTGTAATAGTGAAAGTATTGGAAAAACTAATCAAAACTAAATGGGTAGAACACCTAGAGAGAAATGATATAATATCAGACAGACAGTATGGTTTTCGATCTGGAAGATCCTGTGTATCGAATTTACTCAGTTTCTATGATCGAGCCACAGAGATATTACAGGAAAGAGATGGTTGGGTTGACTGCATCTATCTGGACCTAAAAAAGGCTTTTGACAGAGTTCCACATAAGAGGTTGTTCTGGAAACTGGAAAATATTGGAGGGGTGACAGGTAAGCTTCTATCATGGATGAAAAATTTTCTGACTGATAGAAAAATGAGGGCAGTAATCTGAGGCAATGTATCGGAATGGAGAAATGTCACAAGTGGAGTACCACAGGGTTCAGTTCTTGCACCAGTGATGTTTATTGTGTACATAAATGATCTACCAGTTGGTATACAGAATTATATGAACATGTTTGCTGATGATGCTAAGATAATAGGAAGGATAAGAAATTTAGACGACTGTCATGCCCTTCAAGAAGACCTGGACAAAATAAGTATATGGAGCACCACTTGGCAAGTGGAATTTAATGTTAATAAATGTCATGTTATGGAATGTGGAATAGGAGAACATAGACCCCACACAACCTATATATTATGTGAGAAATCTTTAAAGAATTCTGATAAAGAAAGAGATCTAGGAGTGGTTCTAGATAGAAAACTATCACCTGAGGACCACATAAAGAATATTGTGCAAGGAGCCTATGCTATGCTTTCTAACTTCAGAATTGCATTTAAATACATGGATGGCGATATACTAAAGAAATTGTTCATGACTTTTGTTAGGCCAAAGCTAGAATATGCAGCTGTTGTGTGGTGCCCATATCTTAAGAAGCACATCAACAAACTGGAAAAGGTGCAAAGACATGCTACTAAGTGGCTCCCAGAACTGAAGGGCAAGAGCTACGAGGAGAGGTTAGAAGCATTAAATATGCCAAAACTAGAAGACAGAAGAAAAAGAGGTGATATGATCACTACATACAAAATAGTAACAGGAATTGATAAAATCGACAGGGAAGACTTCCCGAGACCTGGAATTTCAAGAACAAGAGGTCATAGATTTAAACTAGCTAAACACAGATCCCGAAGAAATATAAGAAAATTCACCTTCGCAAATAGAGTGGTAGACGGTTGGAACAAGTTAACACTTTCGCTCACCCCGCGCGCCACCCCTCGACAGGGCGATATGGGCCCCAGCGTGTCACGGAAGCGCGCGTTAATTCCGAAAAGTGTATACTCTCTTCAACTTTGTCACCTCAATTCTCCTTCTACGAGAATAAATTTGGTATCATTGTGTTCGCAATAAAATTCTCTACAGCACTAAATGCATATAAACTCCAAAAGCCCGGCTAATTACCCGCAGCAAACAGAGAAAGTGCGAACGAGTTACCCGGGAGCGCGCAAACGGGATAAAATGTTTTCACTATTTTCACTCTGGTCACCTCAATTTTTGTCCTAGGTCTTTCATTTTGGTCTCAATGGGTTCGTAATAAAATTCTCTAGAGGAACATTAGCATATAAAAAAAAACACCTGGTCACGCTCCAACCGCCGACGAGTTGAAGACGGGCCACGCGTTAGCCGTGAGTGAGCGCTCAGAGGCCTTCCTACTACACTCCCAATTCCCACCCTTTTCAAGCCTTTCTTTCGCAATTTTCTTCCTGGAAGGGCCTTGTTCATGATTACTATCCATCGTGGAGTAAGCGTAGATAGTTTCTAAAGCCGCAGTAAGAAATATAGCCACGGAAAATAGCCGAAATGTTCACACGTTTGAGATGCGAGGGGAGACGACATTGGTCACAACAGTGGAGCAAAGACAATGGGCCCACGGCGTGTGCCAAGCCGCCTGAGGGCCACGAGGCTCAACAAAGGAAATGGGAAGACATCGGCGCACATTTTAAAACCAGTCCCCAAAAAATCGGATACAAACCTGATTTTTGGCGAATTTTTAAAGTGGATGACGCAATGCTGCGTCATCCCCGGCATTACCGCCAGTAAACGGATGACGCAATGCTGCGTCATCCCCGAGCGAAAGTGTTAAGTGAGAAGGTGGTGGAGGCCAAGACCGTCAGTAGTTTCAAAGCGTTATATGACAAAGAGTGCTGGGAAGACGGGACACCACGAGCGTAGCTCTCATCCTGTAACTACACTTAGGTAATTACACTTAGGTAATTACACACACACACACACACACACACACACACACACACACACACACACACACACACACACACACACACACACACACCATGTCGTAGACATGTTGACCATGTCGTAGCTCAGTTGATTAAGGCAGCGTCTGGGATGCTCCCGGACGCAGGTTCAAATCCTCGTCACGGCCCTTGTGGATTTGTTCATTTACTATTAAAAATATATATTATGAGTAAGTCCCTGATCATTTTTGGCTGCAAAGAAAAGGCGATAACATCTAGGTCAGAAAGAGCTGTAGAAGAAGCTAAAGTAGTAGATAAAATTGTTGGCCTCGTGGAAGGTCTTACAAACAGAGAGAATGTGTGCGACTACAGGAGAATAGGCAGGTACGTAAAAGGGAAAGATCGACCTTTGAGGATCACCCTAAACGGTGCCAAACAGATGGAAGAAGTACTAAGGAATGCTAGAAAATTGCAAAGGGATGAGGATGGGAAAGGGTGGTCGTTAAGACGAGATCTTTCAAAAGAAGATAGAGAGAAGCTGAAACTGAACCTCGCCGAGGCAAAACATTTAAATGAGAGCAGGAATGAAGAAGAAATAAATTCTTTTTTCTACAAAGTGATAGGGGTAGGCAAACCAGTAAAGTGGTACATAAAGGCAAACCAACAAAATCAATAGAGAGAGGGGGAGTGAAGAATAAGGAGAGGGGGAACAAGTTCCTGAAGATTGCATACACCAACATAGATGGAGTGAGATCGAAGATACTGGAGTTAAGTGATGTAATACAGCTGCAGACACCAGACATTGTTGCACTCACGGAGACAAAACTTGAAGATGTAATTTTAAATGAGGTCATATTCCCAAGGGGCTACTCAATTTGGAGACGGGACAGAAAAATTAGGAAAGGCGGTGGCGTTGCTGTGCTGGTAAAAGAACACCTAAAGGTGAAGGAAATAATGACTGCCAATCCACAAGAAGTTGACATAATAGCACTAGAGATCTGCTATGAGGATGATAAACTAATGATGATAAATGCATATAGTCCACCGCCAAGCAGCACATGGTCAAAGGAGGAGCTAGATAGTAAACGTGAAGGTCTTATAACAATAATGAGAGAGATTATAGCGAGAGCGGATAACGATAGATCACGACTGTTGATAGTCGGTGACTTCAACTTGAAATCCATAGACTGGGAAGCATATGAAGCTAAAACAGAAGATTTTTGGACCTGTAAATTTGTAGACCTCATCCTGGAAACATTCTTGTATCAACATGTTAAACAAGCTACGAGGATGAGGGAAGGGGACGTTCCCTCCATGCTAGATTTGATATTTACCAGGAAGGAGGAAGAGATATTTGACATTCAGTACCTTCCTCCCTTGGGTAAAAGTGACCATGTCTTTTTGGGAATAAAGTATGCAATGCGTTATAAGCTGGAAGAAAATAAGGAGGTTGAAGCAGTTGAAAAACCAGACTTCAGGAGAGGACATTATGGTGACCTTAGAAATTTTTTTAGTGAGTATAATTGGACAGACTTGATGCTAGGCAAGGAAGTGAATGAGATGTATGGCAAGTTTTGTGAAATATATGATAAAGGCACAAAAAAATTTATACCAAAACAGAGATGCAGAACTAGGAAACAGGATTGGTTCAATAGAAATTGCGAGAGGGCTAGAGACCGAAAGACACAAAAATGGAATCAATACAGGAAGAGGCCGAACCCCCAAACATACCAGCGATACAAAGATGCGAGAAACAACTACACGGCAGTGAGGAGAGAGGCAGAAAGAAATTTTGAAAAAGGGATTGCGGACAAATGTAAAACAGAACCAGGTCTATTCTATAAATTCATAAACAACAAATTGCAGGTAAAGGATAATATTCAGAGGTTGAAAATGGGAAATAGATTCACGGAAGATGAAAAGGAAATGTGTGAAACACTAAACGAAAAGTTCCAAAGTGTGTTTGTACAAAATGAAATCTTTAGGGAACCAGATACAATAAGAATTCCAGAGAACAACATAGAACACATAGAGGTGTCTAGAGACGAAGTGGAAAAAATGCTCAAGGAGCTCGGTAAGAACAAAGCAGCTGGCCCAGATGGCGTTTCACCATGGGTTCTGAGAGAATGTGCATCTGAGCTCAGCATTCCACTTCACCTGATCTTTCAGGCATCCCTGTGTACAGGAATCGTAGCAGACGGGTGGAAACAGGCTAACATAGTTCCAATCTACAAAAGTGGCAGCAGGGAAGACCCCCTCAATTATAGACCTGTATCATTGACAAGTGTAATAGTGAAAGTATTGGAAAAACTAATCAAAACTAAATGGGTAGAACACCTAGAGAGAAATGATATAATATCAGACAGACAGTATGGTTTTCGATCTGGAAGATCCTGTGTATCGAATTTACTCAGTTTCTATGATCGAGCCACAGAGATATTACAGGAAAGAGATGGTTGGGTTGACTGCATCTATCTGGACCTAAAAAAGGCTTTCGACAGAGTTCCACATAAGAGGTTGTTCTGGAAACTGGAAAATATTGGAGGGGTGACAGGTAAGCTTCTATCATGGATGAAAAATTTTCTGACTGATAGAAAAATGAGGGCAGTAATCAGAGGCAATGTATCAGAATGGAGAAATGTCACAAGTGGAGTACCACAGGGTTCAGTTCTTGCACCAGTGATGTTTATTGTGTACATAAATGATCTACCAGTTGGTATACAGAATTATATGAACATGTTTGCTGATGATGCTAAGATAATAGGAAGGATAAGAAATTTAGATGACTGTCATGCCCTTCAAGAAGACCTGGACAAAATAAGTATATGGAGCACCACTTGGCAAATGGAATTTAATGTTAATAAATGTCATGTTATGGAATGTGGAATAGGAGAACATAGACCCCACACAACCTATATATTATGTGAGAAATCTTTAAAGAATTCTGATAAAGAAAGAGATCTAGGAGTGGTTCTAGATAGAAAACTATCACCTGAGGACCACATAAAGAATATTGTGCAAGGAGCCTATGCTATGCT
The DNA here is from genome assembly GCF_040958095.1 of Procambarus clarkii. Lineage (NCBI taxonomy): Eukaryota > Metazoa > Arthropoda > Malacostraca > Decapoda > Cambaridae > Procambarus > Procambarus clarkii. Next base: position 31,160,734 of record NC_091184.1, on the reverse strand, counting down.
TTCTAACTTCAGAATTGCATTTAAATACATGGATGGCGATATACTAAAGAAATTGTTCATGACTTTTGTTAGGCCAAAGCTAGAATATGCAGCTGTTGTGTGGTGCCCATATCTTAAGAAGCACATCAACAAACTGGAAAAGGTGCAAAGACATGCTACTAAGTGGCTCCCAGAACTGAAGGGCAAGAGCTACGAGGAGAGGTTAGAAGCATTAAATATGCCAAAACTAGAAGACAGAAGAAAAAGAGGTGATATGATCACTACATACAAAATAGTTACAGGAATTGATAAAATCGACAGGGAAGACTTCCTGAGACCTGGAATTTCAAGAACAAGAGGTCATAGATTTAAACTAGCTAAACACAGATGCCGAAGAAATATAAGAAAATTCACCTTCGCAAATAGAGTGGTAGACGGTTGGAACAAGTTAAGTGAGAAGGTGGTGGAGGCCAAGACCGTCAGTAGTTTCAAAGCATTATATGACAAAGAGTGCTGGGAAGACGGGACACCACGAGCGTAGCTCTCATCCTGTAACTACACTTAGGTAATTACACACACGCACACTAAACTGGAAAAGGTTCAAAGGTTTGCCACCAGACTAGTACCCGAGCTGAGAGGTATGAGCTACGAGGAGAGACTACGGGAATTAAACCTCACTTCGCTGGAAGACAGAAGAGTTAGGGGGGACATGATCACCACATTCAAGATTCTGAAGGGGATTGATAGGGTAGATAAAGACAGTCTATTTAACACAAGGGGAACACGCACAAGGGGACACAGGTGGAAACTGAGTGCCCAAATGAGCCACAGAGATATTAGAAAGAACTTTTTTAGTGTCAGAGTGGTTGATAAATGGAATGCATTAGGGGGTGATGTGGTGGAGGCTGACTCCATACACAGTTTCAAGTGTAGATATGACAGAGCCCGATAGGCTCAGGAATCCGTACACCTGTTGATTGACGGTTGAGAGGCGGGACCAAAGAGCCAGAGCTCAACCCCCGCAAACACAACTAGGTGAGTACACACACACACACACACACACACACACCAGGAAGACATTTACAGAGAGTAGGGAATTAATTAGGTATCTGGGAGCTAGTTAAGTGGTATGGGATTTATATCTTGAGGTACTGTATACAATGTTCACAACAGAGCAATGTATAATCATTTCATTGTATACAACACATTTTGGTGAAATCCCACGGTATTCCTAGACCAGAATCATAAACATCTCTGACTTCCTACAGCAAGGCGCCGGGCACCGCGGGCTCCAGGCATGTGGATTTATGTTTATTTCTCAGAGCAGTAAACAGCCTGCAGCAAAGCTACCCATATGTGTAGAGCTCAGTACTACAGATGAAGAACAACAACGTAAACATTTTCGACGTTGATTAGCTTGCTCAAACACCACTAATTTCCATTAAATAAATATAGACAAAACATTTCTGCTACAGCTAACTGCTTCTGCTAACTATACCCACCTCCGGCAGCAGCTTGTCGAAGGCGGAAGTGGAGTCTAGGCCGTTTGTCATGAAAATTATAGTGTGATGGCTCTTATTTTTATTATGGGTACATAATAAGATTATACCTTTATTCTTAATTTATATTACAATGCTGGTAAAATACACTTCTTGATGAGTATGGAGTACAAATGAACTCATTGTGTACCCTATATTCACAGGATAAGTATAGGGTACACAATAAACTACCACTCACATCATGGGTATGGGTTGCACAAGAAACTATCGGAGAGCAGAGTATGGAAAGCAAAGTAAACAAAGATTCACACGATGAGAAAGGGTTGCACAATGTCCTATGACTCACAGGATGAGTATGAGGTGCATAATAAATTACCATTTATAGGATGAGTATGGGTTTCACAATAAACTAAAGGTAACAGGATGAGGATGGGTTGCACAAACTATTGGTAACAGGATGGGTATGGGTTGCACAATAAATTACTGCGCTAGGATGCTAGGATGAGTGTGAGTAGGATATATACGATATATATATATATATATATATATATATATATATATATATATATATATATATATATATATATATGACAATGTCAGACCACGAAGGAAAAATGAAACAGGAAATTTCCTTAAGTACTTTCGTATATTAAATACATCTTCAGAAGGTGACCTTCTGAAGATGTATTTAATATACGAAAGTAATTAAGGAAATTTCCTGTTTCATTTTTCCTTCGTGGTCTGACATTGTCACATTCTTAATCACGTGTTTATTTTCGTGATATACACATATATATATATATATATATATATATATATATATATATATATATATATATATATATATATATATATATATATATATCAACTACAGCACTACTATATATATATATATATAACTACTATATAACTAACTACTAACTACTATATATATATATATATATATATATATATATATATATATATATATATATAGGAAGTAATGTTTATTTGGGTAAGTTGTCAGCTTATATGAACTAATAGCTAGTGCGGCTTGTATATGGGGTACATCCGGTGTCTTACCCTCGACGGTACCCTCCTTACCCTTATCCGCGGCGGTACCTTTATGGTCAGGAAGCCACGGATATTTACAATGGGGCTCGGTCAGTCAATATGATTCCTTTGACATCACTCAACTTATGTATTCTGTTCTCGTATTGACAATTTGAATGATATCAAGAATATTTTGAATATCTTCTGACATAGATGGTGCTGTAGTTGATTGTTGTTCATGACCTGTCCAGTGGGTCGAGACTGGTCTCATTAGCATCGCTCAGATTAGTGGGAAGAAATTCTTGCTGCAAGAATGTGTGTTCTCAGAGCTAACTAGGGTAACTAAAATACTTATTTCCTAAATAAATACTTTAATTGTAAATATTTGAAAATATATGGTATGTTTCCGAATTTCTGATGATATAAAACATATTGTGGTTTATAATTAAGTTCTTAATAGTGATCCTATCCTGCATCATAATTTACATAATATCTACTTCTGTTTTGTGTATTAAAATGACTACTTTTTATGTTAATTTCTTTCTGTAAATGATGATGATGATAAAGTTCAATAAATGTAAGTAAGAACATAAGAATGAAGGTAACTGCAAAAGACTTATTGGCCCATACAAGGCAGCTCCTCGTATGGAGCTGCCTTTGATAAGTAATTACCAAAGAAGGCACCAAGCCGGGAAGGCTGTGTAGCACGATCAAATAAGTCAACTGCTCCTGAAGAGGACGGTATTACTTACAGTTTACTGAGATTAGTCTCACAAGTACCAGGTAATCCACTTTTAGTGTTGTACAGAATGAGTTTAAGTGAAGGAGTATTACCTGATGATTGGACAGTGTCATTGTTCTCATCCCCAAAGCACACTCAGATAATTATAGACCCATATCTCTAACATAATTTTGTCTATTAGCACAGTTTTCGGCGTGAAGGCATTGAGTAGATCTCGGCAATACAAGAAGTTTCAAGCTAAACTTTCTAATATGCTACACTCACCTGAGGTCCGTAGAAGAGCGAAATCTGATTATGCATTTTGGTTCTACAAGGTAGCCAACTCCATCAAAATATTAAATATGTACCCAACTCAATTAACGATTAATCAACCAATTACTCCATGGGATAACTTGGATCTAGCAGTTGATTTTGTAAATGCACCCAAGAAAGATAATGTACACTCTACATTATTAAAACAGTTAACACTGAAAAGCATCACTGAGAGTACTCAGGGTATGGGTAACGATGTGTGTCAGTGCTATACCGACGGTTCTGTAGAAGAAGGTGGACGATGTAGCGGATGCGCATGTAATATATTTGAACAATCTTCTCTCGTACATACAGCAATGAAGCGCGTCAATGATTGGGCAAGTACAACTTAAACCGAACTTGCAGGCATATACCTTGCCACGGAATTTTTAAAAGACAAAGGCAGTGGACTTATATACTGTGATTCGCAGAGTGCACTCCTGGTATTGAACGCACATATACTGTGATTCGCAGAGTGCACTCCTGGTATTGAACGCACATAGTAGTGACACCCAGAAAATAGTCAGTGATATTCGAATGAATATTTTAGCTGCCAAAGAAAAGAGATTTGAAATTAAATTCCTATGGATACCATCACATGTTGGCATCTCAAGGCATGACACTGTTAATATGCTTGCAAAGACAGCCTGTAGAAAACCAGTGGTAGAAATTGATATGGGTGTTTCATTAGCAGTGACAAAGAGAATACTTAAGCAAACATCTAATGAAAATCTCACCGACCTAACAAATTCACAAAGACCTGAAAGTTGTAGCATTAAATATTATGATAGATATTGTGCGGAGACATTCACATACAGGATTAATGGAACAAGAACCCAGCAATGTGATGTTATAGTGGCCAGAATACGCTTGGGATATAGACGTATCTGGCAGCTTTCTCAAAACCCAAATGTCGAGTACACAATGTGTCAACTTTGTGAAAGAGAAAATATGCACTCCCTTGAACATTATATTGTAAAATGTCCCATACTGACTGACTTTCGCCCTCCTGGGCTAAGGTATGCTGAACTGTGTAATTACTATTTGAGTACTGGAACACTTGATGATATATTGGGCTTGTACCCTAGATTGACCATGTAACGTATCAATTATACAATGAATGTATGTGATGTAACTCTATAACCTGAGCTTGTGAAAGCACCTTAATCACCTTCAGTGATTAAGTGCTTAATTGCACACTAGTTTCTCTATCAGTTATCTCACCTTGTCAGAGTAAAAGAGACAAATATATGTGTATGTATGTATATACAGTGGTACCTCGGAATGCGATTGTCCCTGTATGCGAGGTTTTCGGAAGGCGAGCAGTATTTACTCCAAAAATTTGTCTCAGAAGGCGAGGGTTACTTCGGGACGCGAGTTTGTTGATACGCGTACAGGCCGACCTAGCGCGTGGTGGTTCGGCGATCGTCGCCCCTCCGCCCCTCAGTTTACCATTGTCTCGCGCTCAGTGACTACCCCCACATCAATTCTTCTCGCGGATTTTCAGTGTTTTGTTGGATTTTTGGTGATTTGTCTATACAATTTGTTATTATATATCTCACCATGGGTCCCAAGAAAGCCAGTGGTAAGGATAAAGGCCAGAAAGCTCATGTGAGGATGACAATAGAGGAGAAACAAGAGATCATTCGGAAGCATGAGAACGGTACACGTGTTGTTGAACTTTGTAGGCAGTACAACAAAGCCACATCAACAATGTGCACTATACTTAACACTTTCGCTCGGGGATGACGCAGCATTGCGTCATCCGTTTACTGGCGGTAATGCCGGGGATGACGCAGCATTGCGTCATCCACTTTAAAAATTCGCCAAAAATCAGGTTTGTATCCGATTTTTTGGGGACTGGTTTTAAAATGTGCGCCGATGTCTTCCCATTTCCTTTGTTGAGCCTCGTGGCCCTCAGGCGGCTTGGCACACGCTGTGGGCCCATTGTCTTTGCTCCACTGTTGTGACCAATGTCGTCTCCCCTCGCATCTCAAACGTGTGAACATTTCGGCTATTTTCCGTGGCTATATTTCTTACTGCGGCTTTAGAAACTATCTACGCTTACTCCACGATGGATAGTAATCATGAACAAGGCCCTTCCAGGAAGAAAATTGCGAAAGAAAGGCTTGAAAAGGGTGGGAATTGGGAGTGTAGTAGGAAGGCCTCTGAGCGCTCACTCACGGCTAACGCGTGGCCCGTCTTCAACTCGTCGGCGGTTGGAGCGTGACCAGGTGTTTTTTTTATATGCTAATGTTCCTCTAGAGAATTTTATTACGAACCCATTGAGACCAAAATGAAAGACCTAGGACAAAAATTGAGGTGACCAGAGTGAAAATAGTGAAAACATTTTATCCCGTTTGCGCGCTCCCGGGTAACTCATTCGCACTTTCTCTGTTTGCTGCGGGTAATTAGCCGGGCTTTTGGAGTTTATATGCATTTAGTGCTGTAGAGAATTTTATTGCGAACACAATGATACCAAATTTATTCTCGTAGAAGGAGAATTGAGGTGACAAAGTTGAAGAGAGTATACACTTTTCGGAATTAACGCGCGCTTCCGTGACACGCTGGGGCCCATATCGCCCTGTCGAGGGGTGGCGCGCGGGGTGAGCGAAAGTGTTAAGAAGAAAAATAAGATTATGGGTGCTAAAGTGGCAAAAGGAGTAAGAACATTAACGGCACAAAGACCACAAATACTTGAAGAAGTGGAAAAGTTGTTATTAATTTGGATACACGACAAGGAGTTGAGGGGTGATAGTGTTTCGGAGGCCATTATTTGTGAGAAAGCCAGGGTGTTGCACGAAGACCTTCTAAAGAATACCCCTGCAACGAGTGATGCAGATAAGAAAGAGTTTAAGGCAAGCAGGGGCTGGTTTGAAAAATTTAGAAAGAGAAGTGGTATCCATAGTGTTACAAGGCATGGGGTTATGTGATGTGATTATGGAAGGGGACTCCCCTTCCAAACAGTAACTCCTCTCCTCCTCCCCCCTCCTCACCATCTTCCATACGCCTACAGCACTCGACAGCAAGGTAAGTAATAACTGGAACACAGTTTTGTAGGTTTATTTAGATGAATTAGGTAAATTAGGTATAAAAATTTAGTTTGATGTGGGGTTTTTGGGGTAGTCAGGAACGGATTAATTCATTTCCCTTTATTTCATATGGGGAAATTAACTTCGGAATGCGAGTTTTCGGAAGGCGAGGCGTCTCCAGGAACGGATTAAACTCGTATTCTGAGGTATGCCTGTATACGTACGCATATGTCTGTGTGTGTATATGTATGTGTATAAAGTATATGTGGAAGCTGATCAGAATTCCATTTCACCTTTGTAAATGCACGTTAATGACACTATGTAAAAGACACATTGAACACTTTATGTAGGGCATACGTAAATCTGTGTACTCACCTATATGTACTCACCTATATGTGCTTGCAGGATCGAGCATTGACTCTTGGATCCCGCCTTTCTAGCTATCGGTTGTTTACAGCAATGACTCCTGTCCCATTTCCCTATCATACCTAGTTTTAAAAGTATGAATAGTATTTGCTTCCACAACCTGTTCCCCAAGTGCATTCCATTTTTCTACTACTCTCACGCTAAAAGAAAACTTCCTAACATCTCTGTGACTCATCTGAGTTTCCAGTTTCCACCCATGTCCCCTCGTTCTGCTATTATTACGTGTGAACATTTCATCTATTTCCACTTTGTCAATTCCCCTGAGTATTTTATATGTCCCTATCATATCTCCTCTCTCCCTTCTTTTCTCTAGTGTCGTAAGGTTCAGTTCCTTCAGCCGCTCTTCATATCCCATCCCTCGTAGCTCTGGGACAAGCCTCGTCGCAAACCTCTGAACCTTCTCCAGTTTCTTTATGTGTTTCTTCAGGTGGGGGCTCCAAGATGGCGCGGCATACTCTAAGACGGGTCTCACGTAGGCAGTGTAAAGCGCCCTAAAAGCTTCCTCATTTAGGTTTCTGAATGAAGTTCTAATTTTCGCCAGTGTAGAGTACGCTGCTGTCGTTATCCTATTTATATGTGCCTCAGGAGTTAGATTAGGTGTCACATCCACTCCCAGGTCTCTTTCTCGAATCGTTACAGGTAGGCTGTTCCCCTTCATTGTGTACTGTCCCTTTGGTCTCCTGTCACCTGATCCCATTTCCATAACTTTACATTTACTGGTGTTAAACTCCAGTAGCCATTTCCCTGACCATCTCTGCAGCCTGTTTAAGTCCTCTTGGAGGATCCTACAATCCTCGTCTGTCACAACTCTTCTCATTAATTTTGCGTCATCTGCAAACATTGACATGTATATGTGTATTTATGTATTTACGTATGTAGCTTAGCCTAGCATTTTAAAAGCACTACAATCACCTTCTGTGGTTGATTGTTCAATAAATCCCTGAACTATATGTTTAACAAATCTCTAACCCTATCCATGGAGTTAGTTAGTTTAGTTCTTATATTATGCACCCCATACCCATCTTGTGGGCGGTAGTGGAAAGGGTTAGAGTCCATGGCGGACAGAAGAAAATGTATATATGCTGGTTAGCATTGTTAATGTGTGGCCACGTCTGTGGTAGAAAATAATACAAAAAATCAAATAAAGGTATTATTGAAACTTTATAGGAAAACATTAAATCCTAAATATATCTTTAATATTATACTTGAAATATTGTATACTTTGCTCTCTCCATCGTACTTCTGCACCTGCTGGCAAGTGGTGCGGTGCAGTGTGCAGGTGATGTTCATTACTGGGTGAGCTGGCAGGTGGTGCTCACCTGCCAGCTCACCCAACGAAAATTTGGTTTTTAATACACTTACACATTTATTGGGTCTTTCCTTCACCTTCATTCAAGCACTAGGGTATTACAGTAAGTGTTTTAATTATAATATTTATTAACGTTATTATTTTTAATTTTTATTATTATTAGTATTATTATTAACAGGAGAGGAGTGTGTTTACTAGTTGTGTTTACTAGTTGTGTTTTTACGGGGGTTGAGCTTTGCTCTTTCGGCCCGCCTCTCAACTGTCAATCAACTGCTTACTAACTACTTTTTTTTTTTTTTTTTTTTTTTTCCACACCACCACACACACACACACACCCCAGGAAGCAGCCCGTGACAGCTGACTAACTCCCAGGTACCTATTTACTGCTAGGTAACAGGGGCATTCAGGGTGAAAGAAACTTTGCCCATTTGTTTCTGCCTCGTGCGGGAATCGAACCCGCGCCACAGAATTACGAATCCTGCGCGCTATCCACCAGGCTACGAGGCCCCAGCAGTGTGTGTGTGTGGGGGGGGGGGGGGGGGGGTGTAATGGTACACATGTCCACATCCCAATGCCCGCCCTTCCTGGGGGTGCGGGGTGTACAATAAACTATACCCACCTCCAGCGGCAGCTTGTCGAAGGCGGAACTGTAGCCTAGACAATTTGTCATGATAATTAGTGATGGCTCTTATTTTGATTATGGGTCCGTATTCCAGTTAAGCTTTTATTCTTAATTTATATTACAATGCTGGTAAAATACACTTCTTGATGATGAGTATGGAGTACAAATGAACTCATTGTATACCCAAGTTCAAGTTCAAGTATGTTTATTGAGATAAGCAATAAATACATCTCAAAGGGATAGAGTAGCTTAGGCTCTTTCAACCCCCCTCTAATTCAAGTCCCTCAAGGGGCGCACAAATGCTGTGAGTACAAATAGATAAATAACATTACAAGAATCCAAACAAGAATTGTGTACCCTATACTCACAGGATGAGTATAGGGTGCACTAAACTACCACTCACATCATGGGTATGGGTTGCACAAGAAACTATCGCGCAGAGGATGAATATGGAGAGCAAAGTAAACAAAGATTCACATGATGAGAAAGGGTTGCGCAATGTCCTATGACTCACAGGATGAGTATTAGCTGCACAATAAACTACAGGTCACAGGATAAGTATGGGTTGCACAATAAATTACAGGTCACAGGATGGGTATGGGCTGCACAAACTACCGGTAACAGGATGAGTATGGGATGCACAATAAATTACGGGTCACAGGATGAGTATGGGTTGCACAAACTACTGGTAACAAGATGAGTATGGGGTGCACAATAAATTACCGCACAGAGGATGAGTATAGGGTGCACAAACTGGTTGGGTAAATGGAAATGGTTGGGTACATTTCCTTTCACCTAATGCGACTATTCATGTGTCCGGACACCGGCGATTGTGTGGTATTGGCTATTTATTTAACCATAACTTTGCATTCATTTAATAATTATATTAAGATATGTTTTCCTTGAAATGTAGTTACATTATCGTCTACATGTCTTTATTCTGACATAAAGACCTATGGCGTTACTTTGCATATATGCAAAGTAATTATAAAATTGATTGGCTTGTGTGGAGGCCTTCACACTCCCTGAGCGAGCCATCAAGTAACTATAAAAAGGCATATATCTTCACTTTCACTTCAGTTATATTTATGCCAAAGTATTAACATGCAGCTTATATTTATGTCTTTATGATGACATAGAAAACTTCGTTTATTACAATATCTAGATTAAATTAACATTGATCTTCAGAAGGTCATAGTTCCCATATCGGTAAGGAGAGCGTCGGCCATGAAGCCTTGTTTAAAGTATGAATATTTTTCCTCTCTAATAAGGTATAATCTCTGTGATGGATTCACAAAAACTATTTTATATCTGCCTTTCTGATAACATATACAAATATAATCTTTATTTGTGAATATTTGTTAATTAAGCAATATATCAGAGGGCGTGTAGGGTTCGGTGTTCAATGAACGAAAAGGACTGGATCACTGTGTACAGGAGGCTGATATGGCAGCAAACACTCTCCAGGCGACCATATATCTTGGATAAGTCGCTCCACACAATTGTCGCTTGGGTAATTCTATGGACCGCCTGAGGGTGGTAAGAGGGTGTGATAAGAGGCTAACGTGTGGCCTTGAAGGAAGTCGATAAAGCAGACAATTTTCAAAAGGAAGGGCAGCATAACGAGCAGACAGGAATGGACAGACAGTCGGTTATCCCATAATGTGTAATACACCCCGCACAGCATGGGTGGAGTGGGGGGGGGGGTTGTAGCAGGGCACAGTATGGTGATGGTGTGGGTGAAGTACACACCCACTGAATTCCTGCCATCAATAATTGTTTTCATAACCATTAGAACAATGGCATCCCTCCAGCCACCATCCTTCCACTGACCCCCTCCTCTGGTCCTCCACCTCAGACAATAACCCCCCACACCCCCTCTCCCTTCCAGACATCAGCATGTCAAAATCAGTACCATAATGTGTTTAAACTATTTAAACTAAGTCATTGTGTATCTCAAGGTATCTTAATTCATTTGAAAGTGTACATGTGCATTCGTTCATATATTCGCCTAATTGTGCTTGCTGGGGTTGAGCTCTGGCTCTTTAGTTCCACCTCTCAACTGTCAATCAACAGGTGTACAGGTTTCTGAGCCTTTTGGGCTCAATCATATCTACACTTGAACCTGTGTATGGAGTCAGCCTCCACCACATCACTTACTAATGCATTCCATTAGATATAATCATACATATATGATTACACATAATCATAATTATTCCATACACATAATCATATATGTGTACTTGTACGTCAACGTATACATACATGCGTATATATACCTCATATTAAAATACTGATAAACGAATGACCATGAACAAATTAATTTATAATTGTAGCATTATATATAATTTTAATAGACTAATTACGTGTTTATACATTTGAATGGTCCAGACAGGTGGCCAGCCTTGGACATATACACTTCTGGTAGGCACAATGACCTCATGTTAGACCCTTGATAGATTATGTGAGAGAGAGAGAGAGCTGGGGCAGGGAGGTGCGTGCCCCAGGGAGATAATCCATGCCCATGCCCCGCCTCGAGGTCAGTTCTCGAGTCACATCAAGAATAACAATCGAGCAAGTTGTCCTGACCAGGATGTGGCATATTAGGGAGGGTTGAGGAATAGGAAGCCTGTCTGATAGGGCTCTTGGCAAGCAGCTCTTCCTCAGTCTACCTATCTATATGGAAGAAATGTATCTAGGCCCTCCTCCCCCCTGCCTATTCTCTCTCCCCCACCTTTCTTCCTTCATTTCCTCCCTCCTTCCCTCCCCCTCACTGGTGAGAGAGTAGGAGTGTGAGAGTGGTTAGAGAACTCGTAGTTCTCACGCTCGTGAAATTGTCTGCGACCCTGGCGGAGGGGGGGGTGAAAGTAGGTGACGATGGAGGAGTAGAAGGGAGCATTATATGCAGTGAACGTAGGTGTCTATGGAAGAGTACATCATAGAGGAGGGTGAAAGGAAGGTGACGATGGAGGAGGAGAAGGGAGGGGGTGTGAAGGTAGGTGATGATGGAGGAGTAGAGGGGAGGAGGGGGGCAAAGGTAGGTGTCTATGGAAGAGTACATCATAGAGGGGGGTGAAGGTAGGTCACGATGGAGTAGAGCAAAAGGGGTGGGGGTTGAAAGTAATCCTGAGTTTAATTTTTTAGTTATATATAGTGACACCTCGGCTTACGAATGAATATTTATGAACTTTTCGGGTTACGAGCCTAATTTCTTCGAAAAATTTGAATCGGGTTACAAACTTTGCCTCGGGAAAGGAGTTTGTTGATATACGTATGGGCTGACCTAGCGCGTGGTGGCATGGTGATCGCGCCTCAGTTTACCAGTGTCTCCTGCCTAGTAAGTATCGCGCCTGAATTCTTTGTAAAGCATTACATTTGTTTTGGGATTTTTGGCTATTTGAACATAAAATTTGTTATGATATATCTTGCCATGAGTCCCAAGAAAGCCAGTGGTAAGGTTCAAGCCAAGAAAACACATGTGAGAATGACCATAGAGGAAAAACAAGAGAGCATTTATAAACGTCAAAACGGTGCACAGGTTGTTGAACTAGTTAGGCAGTACAACAAATCTATGTCACCAATATGCACTATACTTGCTAAGAAAAAGGACATTATGAGCATTAAAGTGGCAAAAGGCATATCAACAATCCCGAAACAAAGAACACAAACACTTGAGGATGTTAAAAAGTTTTTATTATACACAACAAGGAGTTAGCAGGTGATAGCATTTCAGAGGCCATCATTTGTGAGAAACCAAGGCATTTGCATGAAGACCTTTTAAAGAAAACCCCTGGAACGAGGGGGGGGGGGGAGAAAGATGAATCAAGTTTGAAAATGTGAAAAGTTTGTGTGACAATAGCGCCTCGTGGAAAACTTTTGCTGTGGTCATTACCTGGTGGAATGCACCCAGGATGGAGTATTAGGGCTATACATCTTTTAAATCATAAAAGTAATAAACATTTCCCATCAACCTTACAAACAATATTAACCTATTTTCATGTATTTCCCCCATGTGCATTTTAACAAAGTTGCTAAATTGCCTTTATCATTCTGTAAAATTTCAATTACAGTACTGTATGTATAATTTTGTTAGTATAAATGGACTGAATATTCTGAAATTGCTATTAATTTTACAATTTCAGATTCAAAGGTGGTCTGGACACCCAATTTGGTCAGACAGGTGAAGAGAGCATTTAGGATAGTTCGAAGAGATGAAGATGGTCGCAATTGTGTTCGAAGAGGCAAACGCCCCCCTTTGCTCCTGACATTATGTTCAACCATTGACCTCTGCACACCTAACACAAGGTAGGTTGAAAACTCCTCCTTCATGTCATTGGTACATTAGCCAGAAACTCAGGGCTCATGTAGGAATATCCCTAAAAAAAAAAAAGTGGCCCCAACAATGCATCCTCCAAGTCTGGAGGATGAGCAGGAGCATTGTCGAGAAGCAGGACCTTGAGTGTCAAACTTTTCTCTTGCAGATATTTTTTGATGGCAGGGCAAACCACTCCACATCACAGTTTTTCTGCACGTTATATATTTTTTAAAACTCTTGGATTTTCGGAATGATACACGAGCAAGGGTTTAATTTTCAAATCGCCACACAGCACAAGAGTTAGCCTATCCTGACACAAGTTAGCCCAAGTTAGCTTGTGTCCGGGCAGTGACGTCTCCTCTTGGGTAATATATGTCCTCTTTGGCAATTTTTTCCAGAATAGCTATGTCTCCCCACAATTAAACACTTGTTGTGGAATGTATCCATCAATACAGCACAGTGTATCTACAAAATGTTAATTTTTTACTTATATATAGTGTCACCTCGGCTTACGAATGAATATTTATGAACTTTTCGGGTTACGAGCCTAATTTCTTCGAAAAATTTGAATCGAGTTACACTACAAACTTTGCCTCGGGAAATGAGTTTGTTGATATGCGTATGGGTTGACCTAGCGCGTGGTGGCATGGTGATCGCACCTCAGTTTACCAGTGTCTCCTGCCTAGTAACTATCGCGCCTGAATTCTTTATAAAGCATTACATTTGTTTTGGGATTTTTGGCTATTTGAACATAAAATTTGTTATTATATATCTTGCCATGAGTCCCAAGAAAGCCAGTGGTAAGGTTCAAGCCAAGAAAACACATGTGAGAATGACCATAGAGGAAAAACAAGAGAGCATTCATAAACGTCAAAACGGTGCACAGGTTGTTGAACTAGCTAGGCAGTACAACAAATCTATGTCACCAATATGCACTGTACTTGCTAAGAAAAAGGACATTATGAGCATTAAAGTGGCAAAAGGCATATCAACAATCCCGAAACAAAGAACACAAACACTTGAGGATGTTGAAAAGTTTTTATTAATTTGGATACACAACAAAGAGTTAGCAGGTGATAGCATTTCAGAGGCCATCATTTGTGAGAAACCAAGGCATTTGCATGAAGACCTTTTAAAGAAAACCCCTGGAACGAGGGGGAAAAAGATGAATCAAGTTTGAAAATGTGAAAAGTTTGTGTGACAATAGAGCCTCGTGGAAAACTTTTGCTGTGGTCATTACCTGGTGGAATGCACCCAGGATGGAGTATCAGGGCTATACATCTTTTAAATCATAAAAGTAATAAACATTTCCCATCAACCTTACAAACCATATTAACCTATTTTCATATGCAGGCGATGAGTCACAATAACGTGGCTGAAGTATGTTGACCAGACCACACACTAGAAATTGAAGGGACGACGACGTTTCGGTCCGTCCTGGACCATTCTCAAGTCGATTGTGATGAGGACAGGTAGGGACAGGCATTAAATAGGCAAGAGAGAGCTGAGGAGGAAAGTCAGGTGTAGGGGATAGTAGTAATGAGAACTGCAGCAGGCCTATTGGCCCATACGAGGCAGCTCCTATTATAACCACCGAAGGAGATAGTAATAGGAAAAAGAAGAGGATAGCAAGGGAGCGTAGAAGACAATGAACAGAAAAAGGGAGAAGAGAGAAAGAAAGGGAAAGAGAAAGAAAGAAATGGAAGGGGGAAAGCTTATGTTAAGTCACGTTTGTTAGAAAGATTAGAGCATTTGAGTATATACTGTGAAAGGGAAGAGTCCACAGCAACAAAGCCAGGACTCAAGTTCATGTTGGGTACATTGTTAATAAGAGCCGATTCTACAAGACGGCGTCTGTGTAGAGTAGAGGCAGGAAAGATTATTTTGGAGGAAGACCAATCAATGGGATGATTAGAATCCCTCACATGGCAGAAGAGAGCATTGTTAGTGTCTGCAGACATAACACTTCTCTTGTGTTCTTTAAGTCTGTCATTCAGTGTACGGCCAGTTTCGCCAAAATATTGGAGAGGACAAGATGAACAGGAAATAGAGTAGACACCAGCAGCATTAGAAGCAGGAGGAGCAGTGTGAACTAGATTGCTACGAAGTGTGTTAGTTTGTCGAAAGGCGAGTTTAATGTCAAGAGGACGAAAGGTATTGGAAAAAGTTTTGAGTTCAGATATGAAGGGAAGGCATAGTACAGTGCTACTAGTGTTGGAAGCAGGTTTAGGATGAAAGAAATTTCGTTTAGCTTGAGAGTGGGCACAGTTGATGAAATGCAAAGGATAACCAAGGCAAGAGAATGATTTGTAGATAAAGGCAATTTCAGAATCAAGAAACTGAGGGTCGCTGATGCTGAAAATAATCTTTCCTGCCTCTACTCTACACAGACGCCGTCTTGTAGAATCGGCTCTTATTAACAATGTACCCAACATGAACTTGAGTCCTGGCTTTGTTGCTGTGGACTCTTCCCTTTCACAGTATATACTCAAATGCTCTAATCTTTCTAACAAACGTGACTTAACATAAGCTTTCCCCCTTCCATTTCTTTCTTTCTCTCTTCTCCCTTTTTCTGTTCATTGTCTTCTACGCTCCCTTGCTATCCTCTTCTTTTTCCTATTACTATCTCCTTCGGTGGTTATAATAGGAGCTGCCTCGTATGGGCCAATAGGCCTGCTGCAGTTCTCATTACTACTATCCCCTACACCTGACTTTCCTCCTCAGCTCTCTCTTGCCTATTTAATGCCTGTTCCTACCTGTCCTCATCACAATCGACTTGAGAATGGTCCAGGACGGACCGAAACGTCGTCGTCCCTTCAATTTCTAGTGTGTGGTCTGGTCAACCTATTTTCATGTATTTCCCCCATGTGCATTTTAACAAAGTTACTAAATTGCCTTTATCATTCTGTAAAATTTCAATTACAGTATACTGTATATAATTTTGTTAGTATAAATGGACTGAATATTCTGAAATCAGTATTAATTTTACAATTTCAGATTCAAAGGTGGTCTGGACACCCAATTTGGTCAGACAGGTGAAGAGAGCATTTAGGATAGTTCGAAGAGATGAAGATGGTCACAATTGTGTTTGAAGAGGCAAACGCCCCCCTTTGCTCCTGACATTATGTTCAGCCTATTGACCCCTGCACACCTAACACAAGGTAGGTTGAAAACTCCTCCTTCATGTCATTGGTTCATTAGCCAGAAACTTAGGGCCCATGCAGGAATATCCCTAAAAAAAAAAAAGTGGCCCCAACAATGCATCCTCCAAGTCTGGAGGATGAGCAGGAGCATTGTCGAGAAGCAGGCCCTTTAGTGTCAAACTTTTCTCTTGCAGATATTTTTTGATGGCAGGGCAAACCACTCTACATCACAGTTTTTCTGTACGTTATATATTTTTTAAAACTCTTTGATTTTCGGAATGATACACAAGCAAGGGTTTAATTTTCAAATCGCCACACAGCACAAGAGTTAGCCTATCCTGACACAAGTTAGCCCAAGTTAGCTTGTGTCCAGGTAGTGACGTCTCCTCTTGGGTAATGTATGTCCTCTTCGGCAATTTTTTCCAGAATAGCCGTCTCCTCACAATTAAACACTTGTTGTGGAATATATCCATCAATACAGTATCTACAAAATCTTTAAAATCACGAACAAATCTTTCAGCCCCTACTTTGTCTGAGCTGGCACCCTCACCATGCCTCACAACACTATGAATACCACGTCTTTTTTCAACATTTCTCAAACCATCCCCTACTCACCTTAAACTCTTTCGTATCTGCAAAACTCGTTCTAGGGGTTTTCTTTATAAGATCTTGCATGAAGATTTCATTGTTGACCAAACCACACACTGGAAATTGAATAGACGACGACATTTCGATCCGTCCTGGACCATTATAAAGTCGATTGTGATGAGATGAGGGAAGCAAGAGCATTAAGTAGGCAAGAGAGAGAGGTGAGGAGATGGCAAGTATGTACGTATGTACATGAATAAAACATGTACATACTTATACATAACGTGTGTAAATAGTGTAATAAACACAATAACAGTATTTTGGGAGGAGGAATGTTGGTGAGTAATGTGTTGGAGGAGGGAGGGAGGACTGGCAGGGTGTGACAGCTCACTCATGTTTTTTGGGCTCACCATACCAACATAGTGGAGCGTTATGGTGAATACATACGTAGATGGGTATATACAATGTGTGTATATAGTGTAATAACAGCAAAAACACTGTTTGATTGTAGAATATGTCGCATATATGAGGCCCATAATTTTGAGCATAGCGATGTTCTATACTTTGAATTATATAAATTCCACAAATTACACACTTTTAAATAATATTACAGCAAAAAAAAGGAAGAAATGAATGAGAAACTTCAAAATAAATGCGCAACATTTTATTCGCAGCAACTGCCGTCGCACGGGGTGGCGGGGCCGACAGACCCCCATCGCTCCAACGCTCAGCGCCCATAATTTGCTCAACTTCCCAGCTCCATCGCAGCTAAAGTAAGTCACATACAATATTTTTTGTTTAGTTTCCCCGTGATCAGACTCTGCATTTTAACAATATAAGAAGAGAAAAAAAAATTTTGGAAAGAATTTATTTCTTGTGCACCAGGGTGTTATTTGGAGACAGAGCAGTTCAGTGGTTAACTACTAAATTTTTTTTTCTCCCACACACGCACCCCCCTAGGAAGCAGCCTGTAACAGCTAACTCCCAGATACCTATTTACTGTTAGGTAACAGGGGTCATCCCCTTTTGTACAAAGAATCTGCTAAAACTTTTAGGGCTAATCTTTGACACTCGTTTATCTTTGTCGCCCCATATTTTTTACGTCCGAGTTGAATGCTCTAAGGCCCTTAACTAACTTTAGGTCATGTCCCATACTTCTTGGAGAGCTAATCGACACTGCTCCTCTCTTTACATTCCTCTCTCGTTCTGTCTAAACTCGATTATGGCCCTGTTTACTCGTCTGCTTCTCCTTCTACCCTTCACCATCTGGACACACTGCATCATACTGGGTTACGGCTCAGCTCTGGTACCTTTCCTTCGACACCTACCCTAAGCCTGTATGTTGAAACTGGCGTCCTGTTTCTACAGGATCGCCACGATCGCTACTGTCTTCTCCACCTTGCACGGTCCTTACAGCACCCTCACTCTTGCTTATGTCATGCCTTGACCTTTACCCATCCTGTGGTTCCTGTTCCCCTTCACCACCTATCTCTTTCTGTACGGTTGTCTCTCTTACAAAATGCTCTTTCAGTTTGCGTTACCAATATTTCCCCTCGTGTCATTCCGTCTTTGCCCCTATGGAGGGGTCCCCGTTCCTAAATTCTGTAAGCCTTGACCCACATGACTAAAACTTTTACCCCTCCTACAGTTCTAAATCACCTTTTCCTTGAACACTTTTCTTCACACTTCCACTCTATTTCCGTCTTCACCAATGGGTCTTAAGTCTGCAGACGGTGTAGGCTACTCTGTTGTTTTTCCTGACTGCACCTTTGTGTCTCCTGCCTCCGGAGACTAGCATCTTCATGGCAGAACTTTATGCTATTCTCTATGCTCTTCATCAACTCTTTTCTCGCTGTCAATCCTCCTCTGTGTTTGTAGTTGACACTTGCAGTGCCCTCATGGCTCTAGAATCCTTTAATCCAGTCCATCCTTTGGTAGTTGATATTCAACATTGGCTGTTTCTTATCTCCAGTAGATTTAAGACAGTGGAATTTCGCTGGATTCCCACCCATGTTGGTGCGTTCTTAAATGAGCGTGCGGACACTGCCGCTAAGGAAGCTATCCGCACCTGTCCCATCTCCCGTAAAGGTATTCCTTATTATGACTTTTACCCAGTTATTCATTTCCCCATTCTTGCCCGTTGTCAGGGTTGTTGGTCTTCTGTTACTGGTAACAAACTGCGTGCTCTTAAGAGTAGTGTGTTCCCGTGGCCTTCCTCCTACCACCGTAACCGGTGGTGGGAAACGGCTCTGGCGAGGTTGTATATCGGTCATACACGTTTAACTCACAGGCACTTAATGGAGCGCTGCCCTGCTTCTTATTGTCCAAACCGTTGTCTCTACATGTCCTGACTTCCAGGACTTACGTGTCTTGTTTCCCGACCATCCCTCACTGTCAATTGTCCCTCGATAAAATTCTTGGCAAATTCAATACCTTTGATATTGTTCGCCGTATGCGTTTTTGTTCTTGTATTGGCAACGTTAGTGATATTTAGCGCACTATGATTATCCCACACATTTGATGGTTTGATAATTACTGTACTGTACAGTACTTTGGTTTGGAATGTATCAAATAAAGTTGTTTCATGTATTCAAATGTGTGAGAAAATCCACTGGGGCTGTGAGATGAAGTGAACCTGTAACAAAGGCATTGCCAGTTGCATATTCTACCACCACTGATGGTAAAAGTCTTACAACTGGATATCTTGTGTGACGGGTTATGGTATCACAGCTATACTGAACCAAGATGGTATGGCTCTCCCTCACATAAATGAAAGAAATGCTGCTATTGGCCTTGCAGTGTG
Organism: Procambarus clarkii; assembly: GCF_040958095.1. Classification (NCBI taxonomy): domain Eukaryota; kingdom Metazoa; phylum Arthropoda; class Malacostraca; order Decapoda; family Cambaridae; genus Procambarus; species Procambarus clarkii. The sequence goes on along the minus strand of NC_091184.1, from coordinate 31,140,953 downwards.
TAAGTTGCAGGTGGAAACAAATGAAAATTATCAAATAAATAATTAAACAATTTACTGAAATAGTAATGAACAAAAATAACACATGACAATACTTGACTATCATGTAATGCAAATGTGAACAAGTTAGTATGACCTTAAATGCAAAAAATAAACTATAAGCAATGAATAAAAGTATGAAGATATACTGGTGTTCTGAAGACAGCTACCATACCACCATGGCATCAGTCACACGACGTTGGCTGGAAGCGGACGACGGGTTAGAGACACGAAGGTGATCCTAGAGCACTAAGGGAGAGATTGCCTCTCCAGGGAGGCAGCGCTCTTTATATAGTCCGGCGGTGATGACTCATCCAGTGTCAACACGAGGTGGACATCCGGTCAACTAGCAAACTGCTCGTTGTGGCTGGCGGTGCCTTTGTGTTGAGCTGTACCACTGTCAGTTGAAGGCGGCTAACTGCTTGTTTGTGGGGACAAACTGCCAGTTAGCAGTGGCGCCCGGCTCGCCTCTGAGTCGTACCAGGCCGTGCCAGGCCCTGGGGGGTATGGAGAGGTGGCAGGACTGATGACTCTTCTGGGCTGGTGTAGATGTATACTTCCAGTGCAGAGGCATTGAAGGTGAAGGGAAAAGGCAGTTCCACTGCTATGCAGAGGATTCACGTGACACTTGTGAAGCCACAGAAAGTCTGGAGGCCCTACTGAAGCCCGTCCAAGTATTAAATAAAACCCCTGAAGTACGCCGGTGAAGGGTGAAGCAAGACCGTATGCCCCAACTTCAGGCACACACAGAAAATCACGTTTTGGTCCCGCCTCTCAACTGTGTATTTGAAGTTGGGGCGTATGGTGTTGAACTGCTTCAGCCTTCACCGGAGTGCTTGTAGGTCTTACGTAAGACGTTGACTCAAGGAGGGGCCTCAAAACTTGCTGTGATTTATGGGGAAATCCGGTTGTAAGACTTTTACAAAGTCAGTAATATACTGTGGTAGAGTATGCAGCTGCCAGTGCCTTGGGCAAGGGTTTATGTCGCCTCACAGCTCCAGTGGATTTTCTGCTCGGTGTATATCAGGTTGTGATTTTGTGTGTGTACCGTATTGTTATGATCACCGTCTGATAAGTCCTTTCTGACCTCGAGAGTCATTTTTACCCACCTAGAAAGATTGCAGATGGCCAAAGCAGTTATTTAAGTTAAGAAGGGACAAGTCTTAAACAGAAATTTGCATAATATTTGACTGTAAAGGGGTAAATTGAGGTAGATTGAAAAACAAAATGGTGAACCGGGCAGGCGGTACTCACAATTAGGCGAGTACACTCGGGAACTTTTAAAGTGCAACCAAACATGCTTTAGGCTCTCACAACAAGAGGCGAGTGGTGGTGGCTCAGGTGCTCAGCCAATCAGAGCACCTAAGGAGGGAGGGCAGGAGTGAGAGGGGGTGGTATGTGGAAGTTTGGTGACAGTTGTGTGTAGTTTGTTCATCTTCATTGTAAGTTTCATGGCTTGGTGTGCATTTCCCTAGTAAATTTAATTAGGGAAAAATTCAGGTGTTTGATTTTTTAAATCAACTTTTTAAATGTTGAGTTGTTAAAGCCTCAAAGTGCATGGAGTTGGTTTGGGAGTATGGCATCCTCATGCTGTTGCGTGCTTGCATGAGGTAGCAAAGGTGATGTAAAGTTGTGGGGTGTACATGCTTGGGACGTCCTCTCTCGGGATGGCTGGTGTTAGACCCGCGTGTTTGTCGGTTGTTGAAAAGCCGTCATCCTTTGCTGTTGTGGTATTGATTTTACATTGTTCATCTTGTAATTAATACTGTAGTGCGATATCTAGGGCTACCATTTGTAGGTTTAAAATGTCTAATACAAACAGTTGTCCAATGAGTTTTAATAGGAAATATCATCCACCAAGCACCATTGTACAATTATATTAATTGATAGTATATGGATTGTGCAGAACTGCTTAGAATGATCTTTAACACTTGGCTATATTGGTCATGTCAAATACCTGCACGGTGAATGCTCAAAGACCCTTTCTTTATTCAGTGTTGTCACATACCTCATGGGGGTATGGATAGGCAAACACTCATTCGGTTAAACTTGCCTTGTAGTACTTTCAGAGCTCAGTAATTTGGAATCTGGTTAGCACTTTCCAAATAAATTGACCTTTAAAGTGAATTCCTATTTAGATTTAAAACATTATACCGAATGAGAAACTCGGATTATATAGCCGAACACCAGAAAAGTTGTTATTCAATTTGGTTGCCTAAAGCACATTCAAGGACTACACATTACATGGCATTCCAGGATTCCTCTATACATTGCCTTATGCTGTAAACATTGCCACAACCCTGTGTTTTATTGATTTAAATGGCCACAGGGAGGCATACAACACTGCAGATTATGATGTCATTAGTTATCCACTGTGCTGACAAGTGGGCTGACTGATGTTCGTTGATACCTGTATCGTGCTTCAATTTAATCGCCAGGAGATCACCCTCTCACTAGACTTGTCTGTAGGAAGTACAGTATAGTATCTCAAATTACCTTGGATCATAAATAGCATAAGACTTGGGGGTAGGAGAGGGTTGCAGTGTTTGTCATGGCTCTCAGTTGTTCCTGGTATTAGGCAATTTAGTTCTGGAATCATTTTTGTTGGCCAATGTTAAACTTTTTTGAAAGTAGATGTTTTTCTGAAAGGGAGGGGGGGGGGAACCTCTATGCTTGGATACAGTTATCTAAGTGAATACTTAGATTTATACAGTAGAATAACTACCTTCTTTTCCTTAGTCAAAATGGTTGCTTGTTTATTTCTAGGGACTTGTATTTTCTTTTATTTTTAACTGGAGCAACTTTCAGTGAATGATAGATTCTTACTGAAAGGACCTTTACTTCATTGTTGTTGCTTTATGGTCATCTCATTGTGTACAGGGATTCTGCGAAGCGTTTGGGGTTAGTCTTTGACACTCGTTTGTCTTGGCCTGCCCATATCTCTTGCCTCCGAGTTGAATGCTCTAAGGCCCTTAACCTCCTTAAGGTTTTGTCCCATACTTCTTGGGGAGCGGATAGGCGCACGCTCCTCTATTTGCACTCCTCTCTCGTCCTGTCTAAACTCGATTATGGTTGCCCTGCATACTCTTCTGCTTCTCCTTCTACTCTTCGCCGTCTTGATGCTTTGCACTATACTGGGTTGCGTCTCGGCTCTGGTGCCTTTCGTTCGACTCCCGCCCTTAGTTTGTATGTTGACACTGGCTTTCTCTCTCTTCAGGACTGCCGTGATCGCTACTGTCTTTGCTATCTTGCGCGGTCCTTTCAACATCCTTCCTCTCGCCTCTGTCGTGCATTGACTTTTCCTCCTGCTGTGGTTCCTGTTCCTCTTCATTGTCTCCCACTTTCTGTCCAGTTATCTCGCTTACAGGATTCTCTTTCTGTTCATATTTCTAATGTTTCTCCTCGTATTGTTGCTTCATTACCTCCGTGGAGAGTCCCCCTTCCCAAGTTTTGTACGTCCTTGACTTGTATTACTAAAGCCTTTACCCCTCCTACAATTCTGAAAAGCCTCTTCCTTGAGCACTCCCACTCTATTTCCATCTTCCCTGATGGTTCTAAGTCTGCGGATGGTGTGGGCTACTCTGTTGTTTTTCCTGACCGTACTTACACGTGTCGCCTCCCTTCGGAGGCTAGCGTCTTTACGGCAGAACTTTATGCTATTCTCTATGCTCTTTGTCTCTTGCTTTCTCATTCTCATTCCTCCTTTGTGGTTGTAGTTGATTCTCGTAGTGCCCTCATGGCTCTAGGGTCCTTTAATCCTGTCCATCCGGTGGTCATTGAGATTCAACATTGGCTATTTCTTATTTCTAGTAAATTTAAATCAGTAGAGTTTTGCTGGGTTCCCAGCCATATTGGTGTTTCAATGAGCGTGCGGATGCTGCCACTAAGGAAGCTATCCGTTCTTGTCCCATCTCCCGTAAAGGTATTCCTTATTCCGACTTTTATCCTGTTATTCATTCTTCCCCGTTGGCAGGGTTGTTGTTCCTCTGTGGTTGGTAACAAGCTGCGTACTCTCAAACTTAGTGTGTCCCCGTGGCCTTCCTCCTACCACAGTGGGACACTGCTTTGGCACGGCTGTGGGTTGGTCATACCCGCTTAACCCACGGTCACTTAATGGAGCGCCGCCCTGCTCCTTATTGTGTTGTCCCTCTTACAGTTGTGCCCTCTTACCCTTGTTGAATGTCCTGACTTCCAGGACGAGCGTGTGTCTTGCTTTCCGACCGTCCCTCGCAGTCACTTGTCCCTCGATAGAATTCTAGGTGAATCGGATACTTTTGATATCGTTCGCCTTATGCGTTTTTGTTCTCGTATTGGCATTCTTGGTGATATTTAGCGCCCTCTGATTATTTCGCACTTTGATGGTACTACATGGCCTTCCCAGTTTGGTGCCTTCTTTTGGTAATTACCTTACCTTCATTGTTGTTTCATTTTAATGTTGTAGTTGTGATATGGATTGTTCTGGCTCACGTGCAAGGTCTTGGATTTTTTTGTTTTATATTAAGAAATTGCCAGTCTTGTTACTATTTGTAGAGTTAGAGATCTGCATTAAGGCCTCAATATTATATTCTTTATTTGTTTTTATAACATATCAGCAATTTTTGTGGTTGGTAATATTTAGATTAATGTCAGTGATGTATATGACAAGGGTTAAGACCCCTTGTGGTATGACAGCATTTTTCCCAGTCATTTCTTTAACAAATGAAAGGGTCCTCGTAACCATTCTTTTGTCCTTTCTACCATGTACCTGTTTGTTGCTTCTTGGTCTTTCATTTGGTACTTTGGCTATTAAAACAATGGCCTTTGGTAATGTTGGAATTACCATTTCTAAATAAAATGAGCAGGTTCATTAGGCAGGGTTTGTTTTTAGCAAACAGTTTTAAAAAAAAAAAATTCCATTCCTTCAGGACCTTGCAGATGTTAGGTCAAACTAATTGATGGTAATCTGTTTTGCATTTTCAAACAATGGTGGTTTTGATCTAGGTAAAATATTTCAGAATATCTAAAGAGTTTGGCAGACAAATCATTTAAGAGCTTTGATTAAATTGGTAACTTAAGACTTTGTGAAAACCATGTTGTATAGATGCTTCAGTGTCACTTTTCTAAGGTTTTGTAAATTTAACAATGATCTTTAGTTAATCATAATTTGTACAAAGCTTAGGTGTTGCATGGCTTTAAATTTACTTTCAAATATGAAAACTAAAATATTGACTAAAGTTTCTTCCACTTTAATGTTTCAGACTAATTTGCAATATTTGTTAGTTTATTTAAATTGAATAGGTAGTCCACTTTTACATCTTTTCAATGCATTTTGCATGCACCTATGTAACAAGTTACAAATAGGTGTAAATTTTACCAAGTATTTATTTTCAAAGTAAAAAAATTTCAGATGTTTAAACATTGCATCAATAGTAGTAAACAATTTCCAGCATAATTTCAGGATAAGGTATATAAAGTAGTTTCATTAAAATTGTTTTATTTAATAAGTTTTACATATAGTATTTATAATACATCTAATATTTATTACTGTTTCAGGTTGTGGGACAGATGCTCCTAGATGAACAGAAGATCAAAAAGGCCAAGACAACTCCAGAGACAATCACCTGTAAAAGAAAAATAAACATTAAACAGGGACACTACTTTTATTATCACCAATGCCTAATAAGAAGCCCCAAAAATCCTAACTTCCTATCTTTTAAGATAGGCTCAGCAAGGCCTATCCCTTACTCTGGTTTTAGTGCAGAGCTTGTTCCCTGAATGGGTGCATTACATCCACCACTTTAGTGCCATCAACACATTGTACATATGCTTTTCTCAAAGCACTGTACAATGCATGCCAGGCACTAAAGTTGTAGATGCATCCACCCATTCAGCAAACAAGCCCTGTGAGAATTAACAATGTAACCATTGTTAAGGGTCCCTAAACCTATGCAAATCTAGTCCATCTATTAGATGGGTAGTAGAGCAAAGCTCTGAAAAAGCCAAGCCAGGGATATCTGCAGGACTGCCTGGTCCCCTTTTATGAAATGGGGTAGGATCAGTACAAACTGCATCACCCTGTGGGTTGTAACAGTAGGACATGGTTACACACCTATAAATGGACTAGATAAGAGAATTAAGATTAGATCATTGATATAGCTAAAACATCAAATTCAAACTCACCCACTTTTGTAGATTTCCTTTTGCAGAGTAAAGGAGCCAGTCCATGCATCAATCACTTTCACCTGAAAAATATTTCAACAAATTAATTTCAGATTTAAAGCCAATCTTGCTTTACTTTTCAAATTAGCATTCAGTAGTTTACAAATTCAGATGGAAAAAAAATTTCTTTAAGGAATTTACCTTTCCTACATATTCTAGTAGCAGTAGTAAAGATCTAATTTAGCAATATAAATATATATGGCATCAATTGGCCAAGTTTCAGTAAATGTCATTTGAGAAACTATCCACAACCACTTCAATGGCAATTTACATTTATCTTTAGCCAATGCTATATTGTTTAAGTTATAATAAACCTATAAATGGACTAGACAAGAGAATTAAGATTAGGTCATTGATATAGCTAAAACATCAAATTCAAACTCACCCACTTTTGTAGATTTCCTTTTGCAGAGTAAAGGAGCCTCACTCCAAGCCAGTCCATGCATCATAATCACTCGCCTGAAAAATATTTCAATAAATTAATTTCAGATTTAAAGCCAATCTTGCTTTACTTTTCAAATTAGCATTCAGTACTTTACAAATTCAGATGGAAAAAATTTCATTAAGGAATTTACCTTTCCTACATATTCTAGCAGCAGTAGTAAAGACCTAATTTAGCAATATATGGCATCAATTTGCCAAGTTTCAGTAAATGTCATTTGAGAAACTATTCACAACTACACTTCAATGGCAATTTACATTTATCTTTAGCCAATGCTACATTGTTTAAGTTATTACTATTTGTTTTACTTTATGCAAATCTATTCAGATTAACCTTTACTACAACTCACCTGATTCAATTAACTCTTCCAACTGACAGAGGGACTTCTGGACTTTCCAAACCACATTCTGGAAAACTATATAAATTTAAAACCAAGCTAAAGTAAACATTGAATAATTTTTTTACTTTCAAGGGAAAAATACCATCACTTAAAACAAAACTTTTCCTGCCATTAACTTTGACTCATGATTACCCTTACCAGTGTTATACATTTATAGATTAAAGCTTATTTAACAAACATTTAATGTTAACTAAACAAGATTTATATTTCATTAAAATTTTATTAATAAAACACCCTCAACTATGCTGTTTAAGATCTAATGCCCCACATTACAATTTTCACAATTTCAACATACCATTCTATTCAATACATTCCTGAAAGGACTAAACTTGCAGATATGGTACCCACTAGCCTAAGCCTAGACTTCCATACCCATTCAATTTCCATACCCTAATATTTAATAGGTTTTTAGCAATTAACTTCTACCCTCTAATTCCAATGTACACAACACTACTTACTGTAGATCTGCAAGTATTTTCCTGCAGCTCTTTGTTGCCAGGACCTTCCACAACCTGTCATGTGAACAGTAAATATTACTAAAAGGTTATTTGCATAGCAATGTTATTTTGTTCATACCTGTACCACCAGTTTAACAGTTGCCGTTTTAAATGGCACACTAATTAATAAAGATGGGACAACAAGATACTTACAAACAAAGCTATAGTCATTTCAAGTCAACATCCTATACAAATTTTATTTTCCAACAACTTTAGTCATGAACATTTTTCTGGAACATTGCAAACAAACTTTAATTTAACAACCATGTATAACATTTGAATAAAAGCAATACAAAATTTATATATACAAATTCTTATTCTTTTGCAACCACTGCTTACTACTAGGGGGACAAATTTATTCTATTGAATTATGTACCAAGCTTTAGTCTGAAAATTCATAATTAACCTAACTATACTACCAAGACAATGAGATTCTGAATAGCAAGTGCCAATAGGCACTGCCACTGGCTTATGGCAAAAGATTCTGTAGCAATAGAACTATAAGCCACACTTTCTCCCCCCCCTCCCTTCCTCCCAACTGTTCAGTGTCAAAAGGGAGGGGGGGGGGGTGTCCATTTACTGTACCACTTACATTTTAGTGTGGGCTTCATCCACTATTCTGATGTTAGCTGGAACATTTGAGCCAGCTGCTGGTTTGAAAGGGAGGCACACCATGTGCCAATTCAGGAAGCTTTCCACGTTCTTCACTGCATGTCAGCTCAGGACCTCACTACCATGTTGGGAGGCAATTGAAGACTAACCAATCAACATCCCAGGCTGGAGAGCAGTGCCAGCTCGCGGATAATTTACCACCTGCAAAAAATTTAATACTCTTAACAATCTACACCATCTATCTCATCTTTACCTAGCCCCCAAACCTTACATTTGTCAGCATTAAACTGCATCTGGTAGTCTTAACCATTTCAAAACTATATAGGGCATCGGTATTTTTTATTTGCCAATTCTGCAACTATTGCAGTCTAAACCATAATCTTGCGAATAACCGAGGTCCAAGGAGAGCTTTTAGGCACAACTTACAACACTTCTCCCAACTTAACCCCATTTATACTAATTTCCTTTGGTATAGCCATGACCTAATCAACTTCAGTCAGCATTCCCAATGATCCGAGCCCCTATCAATTTTGCGCCACTATCAAAATCTCTGCTGAAGTCAAGGTACACAATCACAAACCTTATCACTATTTCCTCAACTATGCAACCTAATCCATGAACATTTAGTAATAAAACTATGCGATTCATATATCTAGTCATGTTTCTCAAAAAGAGTAGAGAAATGGCACTTGCAATGTTAGATTCTAGTAACTTTCCTCACAATAGACTAGGCTAATTGGTCACTAACTTAAGCGTTAAGGTTAACTCAAACTTTTCCTTTAAAACTTGCTATATTAGGAACTTTCCACGACCGGCCTTTACCCGACATAATTAAATAGGGTAAAAACGGTATATTAAATGCAGTAAAACTACGGTAAATTCAATATGATAAACTTACATTCTTTAAGCATGGGCTGCATAGTAAGTGAACTAAACTAAATGTTAACCACCCTGGCAAACCACTTCGTTCTATTCAATTTATTTAATCACTTTGTCCGGCTAGAATTTTTAGATTAGATTAAAGGAACACCCTCCCTGGTAACGGCTGAACTAGTTAACCAAATACAAATATTTAGGTAAAATACTTTCATAAAAACCCGTCTACTTCCCCCACCAGTAGACTTGTTCAGCTAAAGGCATAATGTAATGTTCCACTTTAGTAAATAAAGGCTTAAAAAAACACTACCCCATCTGTGTAGTTACCGGTTACCTGACATTCTACGCTTAAAATAACCCAGCTATTCCCCATAATTGTTCGATATAACTTACCTCTCACCCGCTGGTCGAGTACACAGCAGTATATATCCTCCTCCATCACTCACCGCGTGGATACTATTTCACTCTGGCCGCAAATTGCCTCAAATCACCTACGTTGTCCATAAACATATATAGAAGAGCAACTGACCGTAACAGCCGTATAGCGATCATCACATAACGTGGGAACATTAGTAGTACTGCTGTAAAAACATAGATGGCGCCAGGACAAACGGTAATCTCTATGGACTCGCCTAGTTATGCGTAGGGAATTGAGCTTCAGCTGTTTGGTCCCGCCCTTCAGCTGTATTCACCTAGTTGTACTCACCTAATTTGTGCTTGCAGGGGTTGAGCTTTGGTTCTTTGGTCCCGACTCTCAACCGTCAATCAACAGGTGTACAGGTTCCTGAGCCTATTGGGCTCTATCACATCTACATTTGAAATTGTGTATGGAGTCAGCCTCCACCACATCACTGCTTAATACATTCCATTTGTTAACTACTCTGACACTGAAAAAATTCTTTCTAATATCTCTGTGGCTCATTTAGGTACTAAGTTCCCCTTGTTCGTGTTCCACCCGTGTTAAAGAGCTGTCTTTGTAACTATCAAAATGTATATATCTTTGCTTTCACTTCAGTTATATTTATGACAAGGGATTTAAAATTTGTCTATATTTCTGCTTTTCTGATGACATTAAAAACTTTCGTTTATTACAGTATCTACATAAAATTAACATTTATCTTCATTAGGTTGTAGTTCTCATCAATAGGGAGAGCGTCGGTAAAAAAAAAAAAATTGTTTAAATATAAATTTTCTGACCAGGGGGAAAAAGACACAGGCCGAATGGGCTTAAATTTTTTATTAGTAAATTGAATTCTGCAGAACATTTAAATAATATACGTAGGAATTAACAAATGTAACATGTCGAATGTATGTAGATTATTATTATTATTATTATTATTATTATTATTATTATATGATGATATCCTGAACAGTTGATAAATAAAAGTAATTACGGAACTCTAGTTATCTAACACTTATCATAAATGGCATAAAACCTTATCATAAGCCAAGGGATTTGTAGATCAGTGTTTAAAGGGAATTCGGAAGTAATAATAATACAGCTGATGCCATCTGTCGGCAGAAGAGAACTCTCCGTGGACTTTACTTTACTTTACTTTAGAACTTTACAGTCTCCGTGGTGTAGTGGTAAGACACTCGCCTGGCGTTCCGCGAGCGCTATGTCATGGGTTCGTATCCTGGCCGGGGAGGATTTACTGGGCGCAATTCCTTAACTGTAGCCTCTGTTTAACGCAACAGTAAAATGTGTACTTGGATGAAAAAACGATTCTTCGCGGCAGGGGATCGTATTCCAGGGACCATAGGATTAAGGACTTGCCCGAAACGCTACGCGTACTAGTGGCTGTACAAGAATGTAACAACTCTTGTATATATCTCAAAAAAAAAAAAAAAAAAAAAAAAAAGAACACTATCAACTGGCTGGACAATAATAGCCATAAGATACAGCTTACGCCATCTGTTGACATCAAATTACACTTATAACAAATTACCCTACAAAATACCACTAACGCCATCTCTTTTTTTCCCAACGCACTAAAAATAGCCAAACAGCAACCCATAAGGCAGGTTGTTGTGCTCGGGTAGGAGCTTCCAAGCTCCGCTCACAAGATGGTATGGGGTGCATAATAAATGTCGAAATGTAGATGGCAAATTCCTTGGCATTCTCATTGACCACAAGCTGAATTTCCAGGGACACATTCTAAACATATCAAAAAAAGTTTCAAAAACTGTGGGCATTCTTTCTAAGATCAGATATTATGTACCACGCCCTGCCCTGGTGACTCTCTATTACTCCCTTATCTATCCATATCTCAACTATGGTATTTGTGCTTGGGGCTCTACTACCCAAAATCACTTACGTCCTCTAATTACTCAACACAAAGCTGCTATTAGGACAATATCCAACTCTGGCCCCAGACATCACTCGGTACCCCTACTCAAATCTCTGAATATGTTAGACATTAAGTCACTGCACATTCTCTCATGTGTATTATACATATATAAAACGCTAAACTATAATGCCAATCCTGATCTCAAAAGCTTCATAGAAGGTTGTAACAGAACCCATGAGCACCACACCAGAAATAAATACAGTTTTGATATTCCTAGAGTACGACTAAATCAAACCAGAAATGCTCTACAAATCAAGGGGCCCAGAATGTGGAATGACCTTCCCAACCATGTTAAAGACTGTACCTCTCTCAACCAGTTTAAGTTAAAAACGAAGCTATACCTAATAAATTCCATGTAACCCACCTTACCCCCCTGTTGTCAACCCATGTATATTTTTTGTTTTTCAAATCAACGCTGTTTGAATGTAATTTTCTGTAATAATTTGTAATTGTATTTGTGCTGCTTTTTCAACAATGTTCCCCCCTCTTTTACCTCTATTTTTTATATGTACTCATCACATCTTTTCTTTTTACCCATTAGTTTTAAGCTGTAGTCATTAATGTTTTTCCTGCCCGAAACGCTTTGCGTAATAGTGGCTTTAGGCATTGTATGTACTAGCTCTATCTATAATGCCAACAAACTTTGTAAATCTCTTTATGTATGTACCTTACCTAAATAAAGATTATTATTATTATATTATTATGTCCATGTCTGAGGACTAATTAACTTAAAATGTACCCCCGTAGTAGTAAGCATAGCCTAGACATGGCAAACACGTTCTGCAGAAACCTAATGGCAGATGAAATATAATTAGAACTAGGTATAACAGTCAGGACACAAAGGGGGAATAAAGTGTATAGACACAACACTTAACGGAGCCCTACCAAGACATAATGGGAAATCCTAGAATTAACAGGCGGGCAGAAAATACCTAGTGACTGGGGAAAACTGATATGACAAATGGGAGAAGTTTTTCCCAGGGCGTGAGGCCGGCCGCCAAGGAATATTTTCAAGGAATGGAATGCTTATTTCACGCAGAATCGTTAATAAACGTAAGATTTTTATACGTCTCAAGAAAGATAGAAACATAAATTTACTTTAATCTAGTTTTACATAATCTAGTTTTACTTTAAATTTTGTCCTGAAAGAGTTTTCATATATAGATCTAGTTTCTGCCGTTCTTCTGACATAAAAATACCTTTGGTTTAATAAGTTATTAAGATGTTTTCAACAATATTACTAGGGCGTTCACCGATTCCAGCATGGGCGACCCTTTTGGAAACGCATGGAAACGCAACACTTGGGTTGACCCGATTGACAGACTGGTTATATTCCAACAGGGTCTGAGACATCAACACCAAATAAAAAACTATTGAGATCACTAGCCGAGAGCGCCAAACAACAAAATGTTTCCACTCTCTTCATGGTTGTGAAGCCCACAGTTGTGCTACAGCGTTAATTTTGGTATCACTGAAATCGCAATAAAATTCTCTATACGGACATATGCATATAAATATAGAATGAATGTCGCAGCCCACCCAAAACAGTGTGGGAAGTGGCCGAAGTGTTACCCGCGGCGGCATATCTGCGAAACCCGCATTGAAAAGTGTATATTCAATTCACTGTCCTGACATTAGTTTTCGATGTACGTATTTCATTTTTGTACCAATGTGTTCGCAATAGAATGTTCTAGAAGAACATAAGTATAAAAGGTCACATAAGGATGCGTTCGACCGGCAACATATATAAAAACTACGTCGATTATACTCGTCGCGTCAATAATACAATTGTTTTACCACGATGATTCACTGCCACGTCGTTCTCCTAAATAAGCTGTTCGGCTATTAGAGAAAACGTAAATTTCATGGCAAACATTTGTAAACTATCCCCAAGTAGATTGGATAGTAAATGGAATTTATACAAATATTTTTTCTTTTGACTCGTGAGCGCGGCACGCCAGCCTACTCTAGACAAAAATAGTTGACGCGCTCAAAAGTCACCTAAGTGTAAAAGTGTTTACAACTAGGATATAAATAAACGTGTCTTTTGTTAAATAAGGTGCTTATCAATGTATTTGGTATTTAGATATTGCTATTTATAGCTATTGAATCATTGTTGTTCATATTTTTATTCACATGCTATTTTGGAAGTTCCCTGTGCTCTCCTTCACTTAAATGGTAATTAAAGTTACCCTTGAATCAAAAATAGTACAGATTTCCTATAAATTATCCCGTGTCAATGTCCCAGATGTACTACGACTTTCGAGTTCATGATTATCGATTTCTGTCCTTCCTGGGAGATCAGTAATGCAGGCACATTTAGGTTTCAGGAAGGTGGCGGCAATGTAAACTTAATTTAAGTTAACACTTTCATCCTCCCGGCGAACAAGAAAAAACGATAGCGCAAAGTGCTCTCTGCGTTTCGGGCGATTGAGCGGATACACTGAAAAGTATATACTCTTTTTCACTGTCCTGATCTTAATTTTCGATGTACACATTTCATTTTTGTACCAATGTGTTTGCAATAGAATGTTCTACAAGAACATATGTATAAAATGTCACACAAGGATGCGTTAGACCGGCACCATATAAAGAAATTTCGTTGATTACACTCTGCGTGTCAACAATACAAAAGTTCTACCACGAAGATTTAAGACAATTCCGTTCTCCCAAATAGGCTATGTGGCTATTAGAGAGAACGTAAATTTCATGGCAAACATCTTCATACTATCCCTAACTCGATCGGATGAAAATTGAATATTATAGAACTATTTGTTCGTCAGACATAAAAATATGTCGCGTGCTCACATTCAAGAGAAAAATAGTTGTCCCGTGTTTGTCCCTTTGAAACAGGCCAAGCCTGTTCTAGGGATATGATTGGCTGTATATAGGTGCCAAGCCCTGAATGGCCCCTGAGGGCCAGACCTCAGGCCTAGTTTTTATATGGTTGGCTGTGGCCTAAAATAATGAGAGGAGCCCAGGATCTGTATTAGTTGTGGGAGGAGCTATCCTCCACTGGTAACCTTGTGAACAAATTTTAGTTTCGTGTTTACTGGGAGTGTTTTGGGGTGTGAACTCACTCAGGCATCCAGGGCCTGAGGGAGGGGGGTCATTCAACGTCATTGGCTGGAGAGTACAGATATTAAGGTAATGGGTTACGGAGTCAATGTACATCAAGAATAGTTCACCCCATTGCCTCGTAGGACTTAATTACAGCTAGGATATAAATAAACGTGTCTTTTGTTAAATATGGTGCTTATATCCTGTTGCAGAGGTGCAACAGGAGTACCTGTTGCACCTCTGTTTTTCAACGGGGGTATTCTGCACATCCTGCCATGTCTTCTGGTCTCATGTGATGTTATTTGTGTGTGCAGGTTTGGGACCAGCCCCTCTAATATTTTCCACGTGTAGTAATGCTGTAGCCTCATAGCTCATACCTCATTTCTAGAACTAGTCTGGTGACATACCTCCGAATCTTCTGTCTTGTTTTTTAACTAGGTTCGGCAGTTCTTGTGGGACTCTACTGGTGACGTCTTGCTACTCTGAGACCGCATCTCTCGGCATGTCACTTCTGTTGCTTAGGTACTCCCTTATCCAAGCGAGTACATACCTTCCCCTTCACTCATGCCTTTATCTCCAGCTTGTGCACTAGTCTCCTATAGGGTACTGTCAGGCTTTTTGGCAATCCAAAAATGTGCCCACCTCTTTCTTGGCCGATTTTTGTCATATGGTCAGCAATATGTACAATACTCTCAAAACAAAGGTTAATCCAACTTCATTTCCGGCCCGTTGCCATGGCAAGTGGGGGCTTGGTGGACTGCTTAGCCTTCCCGGTTTGCTGCCTTCTTTTGATAATTACTTGGTGGGCTGCTACCAGCATTATTATTACAATTCATACAGTACCATCAGTAATTATGCATAAAAACACTACTGCACACATTTAAAGGCAGATGTATAATGTCTTGGCTCTCAACAAAGTTACCACCCACAGCATTAATGGTAGATTTATAAATGATAAAGACAGTCGACAAAAAAATATATATTTATTGCTTTCAATAAAATAGTGCTAAACATACTCCATATAAAATAAACAAATTCTAGCTCTTCTCTTTACACAAAATCACCAAATACATACAGGTGATTACCTATACTATATGCATTTACACAAACATTACAGTATTGTTTCAATGTATCTTGGGTACAGTAATATATTTCATTTAATAAATACTAAATATTATTCATTCATTATTAGTCAAGTTCTGGTTAAAGTAAACTGGCTCAAATTAAAGTAAATCTACAGCTGGTCACTATACTTATTTACTTTACAGTCAGATACTATGTAGTAATGTGAAGTACTTTTATAATGCTTCCGTAAAGTAATGTACAGTACCTAGTTTCAGTACATCTTAAACAAAAACCATTACTTATTCTAGTATTTTAAGTCATTTCACAATGCAATAACTTGGGAAGGGTAGATCTGAAGCTACTGAATTATGCATGCAAAAGTACTTTGATTAGTTTGATGAGTACAGGCTAAGGAACTTTTGTTTTTTCTGGACTAATTCAGGATTTGAAAAGCGAGTAATAGTTACTTTGGTATCGAACATACTTATTACAGTACAACATTTACTCTGCCTTTTATCATTAAGTATTTAAATTAAGAAAGTAATGATTTAGGGTCACTACTTCACACAGCCTATTATTATAATGTAGAACTGAACTGGAAAGCTCCAAGTACAAGAATACTCAACACAGGCTATACACCAATATGTAAATTTTCAGTCATGACAACTGCCCCCCTCCCTCCCATATATATCCATCACATTTATACCATTTTATAATCTTTTCTCTTGGACCAAAACAAATTTAAGTAACCCATCAACATTTCTACATTTGCACATTACACAGCATTATATTACGTGTTTAGAATAATGTTTCAAAAGTTCAAATAAACTTCAGTAATCTACTACAGATTGACATTTTTCTAGTCAAATCTACCCAAGAGGCATCTATCACTCGTTTGTCAGTCCCATCTTTCCAATAGGACACCCGCCCAACCTTGTATGAATCTTCCCCCCTTCAGTCACTCATTGTTTTGGTTACATCACTCCCAACATGTAAATATATGTAGCCTTAATCTTCAGTCAAAATTCAACCCTTGTGCTATGTTGTGCGCTGCTGATGAAAACTGCCTCCATCTAGACATGAATTTTTTTTTTTTTTTTTTAAGTCATGCTCAATGCTTTTCCCATTGGACCAAACTAATTCGAGTTACACATTTATGAAAACATTTATTACTCCTCTTATGTTTTAGAGCATTCATATTCGGTCCTTTCATTTCTCCACACCCGATAAAATTTTAGTAAGCACAATCTTAATTTTGCCTCATAATAGATATCCACCAAGAGAACCAGAATACTGTACTTTAATGTGCTTCTACCTTCATCCACAGACTTCCATGGTTTGGTGAACATAAGAAATTCTCAATTTTAAATAGGATCCAAAAACATTTCATAATCTTCAAATGAGATTCATAGCTTGGGAAAGTTAATGGAACTGGTTTAAAAAAGAACATACTTGCTTTCACCGTACTATAATTTTGTATGTAATATAATATTCTAAAGTTATTTTTCCACAATTTTTTTTTTGGCTAAAACCTATGCAGTATATACCTATACACCTGCTTGGGAAGGAATACATTGTCTGCATAAAACCAAAATAACATATTGAAAGTTATCAATATAAATGCATATACAGTGTATATACTTTCCTGTATAAATGGCTACACATGCACGTGTATTAACTATTAAAAAAATTATGAATTCTTAAGTTCTCTCTATTGATTTTACAAATTTGGTGTGTAGCATTACCATTCAAAGCTCTACTACTGTGTGTGCTTTGATGTGCCCGCAACATTCTGTAACATTCCCTACAAATGCCGTTTGCATTTTGTGCCACTTCTCTAAATTACAAACATTTAGAAAAAATACATTCTAAGGTATACTTAAATACACTTGTGCTGAACATTATTGAATAAAGCATAATCTGATTTACTTATGAAGCTATTTTTAAAGTACAGTAATGTTATTTGTAAATATTTCTTTACGATTCATCACACGTCTTCTGTAAACCCCTATTTCTATAGTCAGCACCTGCAAAAGGTTTACTGCTACCCCATCTATACACCGAAGGAATTACACCACAATACAAGCACCACCGTCACGCTTGCACGAGTGACTTTACAACAGTTACCATTTCACACCACAATCTTTGATGCATACATGTTCCACAATTTAATGATCATTCATTCAAAAGCCTGCTTTACATGGAATATCTTGAAAACTTTCACAAACAAATTGTTCAAGAATTAGGAAAATGGCTTTGACTATTAAACTTTAAATTAATAAATTAAAATGTGTAATAAAAATGTAAGTGCTAAAATAACTATACTAATAAAAATATATTTCACAGTACAATTTAAAAAAAAACTAAATACTGTATGTACCAAATAATACTGGTTCATGTAATGACTAAAACACAACTAAGTATTTTGAAAGACTTAAAGAGAATTCCTTTGAGGCCATCTACGATATAACTGGTCAAGTGGGGCATGTAAAAGTTCTACGAGGGCAGGGTATTCTGGTTCAGTGTCCGGAGTTATTAATCCATGCCGCACAAGGAAATCGAGGCCAACAGGCACCGATGTTAACTTGTACTTAATTGATGTCACACGCTCCACATATTCCTAATAAAAGGAAAACATTGCTTATATGATATTCACATGTCCAACTACAGTATTTTATAAACAGAAAACCAATTTAGTGTCTAAGATGTAAGATCTCAAATGAAAGAAGTGGGGGGGGGGGTTTATAGGTACATTTAGGAAATAAACAGTAAATTAATGAATACCATAGTTACAAAAATTTCAAAGTACCCCATGATGGAAGACATTTTGGCACAAACTGACTAAAATTAACCGCCCCCCCCCCCAAAAAAAAAAAAGCTTTAGGAAGGAATCTTAACAGAATAAGCCAGTAGCTCTAGCAAGTTGGGCGGCTTCCTCAAACTTACCTCAACAGATACAGCCTCAAAACATTCTACCTCTCCATCATTGTTGCACGGCACAAAATCTGGAGGCAACTCCAAATCATACACAAATTCAGTATTGGCATGCAGACCACGCTCAGTCTCGGTGAAGAATCTGAAGAGATGTTTTATTTCAGAGGCTTGGTATAAACATTACCTAATTACATCCTAACTTGTGCCTGATTTTTAAAAAAGGCAACAGAACCATGAAATTAGTGTCTAAACCAAATCCTGGGTATTGTGTACAATTTACAAACATTTTAAAATAAAGTTTTGATCTTTAAGCATTTTAAAGTTTCTATTTGTGGAATTAAGTTACCTCAGCATTCTTTTTAAACAATATTTGAAGACAAAACCTAAAATGGCATTCAAGAATGGCTCCCACAACCAGCTGTGTTGTGTCATCTCGGCATAACCATAATTTCAATTTTCTTTTTAGAAGGCAACAAAGCCAACGTACAAACATGTCAGTACAGTATTACACAGCATCACACTTACGAAACTGTTCCAGCAGCATGTGCAGTTTTTGCAATGTCTTCAGGAATTCCAGCTTCTTCATGCGCTTCTTTTAACATGACTTGGAAGGGCTGAAGTCCTGCAGTGATACCACCACCAACCATGGTGTCTATCATGCCTGGGTATGTTGGCTTGTCCAGTGATCTTTTCTGCACCCAAATATTCATTGTACCATCTTCAGCTGATCTTGAATATCCCATAATGTGTACTCCAAAGGCACGCACTCCTAGAAGAGCTGATGAACAGAAGAGGTTGAATGAAAGTGATCAGGATCTTTATTTGTAAATGCATGCACGATATTTTGTTACAAGTTTAGTGTTGCCTATACTGTAGATGCAATACAATTACAGTACTGTTAGAATTTATGAAGTTATGCATCTTGCACGTACTTTATCTATAGTCTAGGAGCAAACTACATTAATGTTTTAGTACCAGAAAGTCTTAAGGACTTAAAAAAATGTAAAACAAAGCCAGCTAAATTGTGGATTTAGAATACTTTGACCATTTCCTTTAAACTATCTACACAACTGCAAAGAGCATGCACATCTTTTGCAACAAATTTTTTGTTTTCAGTACTATACACTGTACTGGGCAATTAAATACAAGTAAGGTTTACCACCAAAAATACAATAAGATAACTCATTTTTACATTATTAAATTAAAAGGTTGAGCATTTAAAATAAGGTAAGACTAAAGATGTTTTTTCTTCATATACTTACTAACAGCTGACCTTTCCATTTTAAATAGAGGCTCGACACCAAAGTCTGCCCACACATTAAAACATTCGTCTCGCCAACCACGGAGTGCTCGCAAAACATTTTTTGCCCTCAGGTCTCTAAGTACAACATCGATAGCATTTGAACGTTTAGTGTAAGAGTCCAGCTGAAAATAATAAAAATCCATTAGATAAACAGTATTCAAAGTAAGCATTCCCCCCCCCCCCTATTTATGTCCATTTACCTTATATAATGCTTTTTTAAGCGACATTAAATGACTGAAATAAGTTTATTGAGGTAAAATACACACAAAGGGATGAGGTAGCTCAAGCTATTCTCACCCCGTTCTGGACATCGTGTTAATACATAGACACACATCACAAACATATTACACTGTACCAAACATTGAGAGAGAAACATACATTTCCTGATTAAATGATTGCACTTGCCTGTACGTTCAGTATAAAGGCATCTGGAGTTGGAGTAAACACCTGAGGATAATCGAGAAGGCAGCAAGCAACATCAGGGCGTACAGCACCAACTTGACGCCCACACACAAACAACGGGCGACAGTCTCCCTGCAAACTTATCAATCCTGGAAAATCATGAAATGCATCCATTTAATTTTATAGTTTAATATATGAAGAAAACTATTTACTTCACAAACGTTAGTAATACTTTTATAACTATTAACAAGATTGAGGGCAAGGGTCTAAATTAATGCCTAAAAGACTAATATAATAGAACTTAATTCTAATGTTACAGGATACAGTATTACATTAAAATGCCACTAAACGGCACAATGCACTATATTTAAATACCTGTACAAACACTACAAATTATTTATACTATTTTACACATTTTCATGGATTATCAGGTATCCAAGGTAGTGGGTCAATTTACCCAAGGGTCACCATAAAGCAGTCCCTGTGGTGTAGTGGTTAAGACACTCGCCTGGTATTTCGCGAGAACTTTATCCGGGGTTCGTATCCTGGCCGGGGAGGATTTACTGGGCGTCAATCCTTAACTGCAGCCTCTGTTTACCCAACAATAAAATGGGTACTTGTTTGTTAAAATTTGGCGTGTATTTCCGGTAGACATAGCATTATGGACTTTCCCGAAACGCTATGCGTGCTAGTTGCTGTACAAGAATGTAAGAACTCTTGCATATATATAAATTAAATTAAAAAAAAAACTAGTAGCCTTGACAGGGACATGAAGCTGGTGGCTTGTTAAGTCCTGTTCCCCCCCCCCCCATTACTCTAATTTTTTCCAGCACATTTGTTAACTACGCAAAATCATAAATGTAATTTATATTTTCAATGCTGTGGATGACCTAGCCAGGCCCCTACAGTTCCCATACACTACACATTTTATGCGGTGACGTCTTTAGTCAATACGAGTGTATCCTCACTACAAGCATGGTTACATGCAGTGTACATCTTCACTATACACAAATTGACTATTAATCATGGGTGAAAACACTAACAAGGTGACATGGGTGGAAGCTTAGTACTCAAATAAGCCACAGACATTACAAGGTTTTTTTTTTTCAGTGTCAGGACAATTAACACATGGAATGCATTAGGCAGTGATGTGGTGAAGAGAGACTATACAGTTTCAAGTGTACACATGACAGCACCTAATAGCCTCGGGAATATATACACAAGTGAATTGACTAAGAGGCGAGACCAATGAGCTGAAGCTCAACCCCCGCAAACAACTAGGCGAGTACTACTATGGCCAACCCACCAGATGTCAAGATCTGATTCTACTAGAAAATGGCCAACCCGCGAATACTGTACGCTCATCAGTGTCGCCAACCTATAAATACTGTACGCTCATCAGTGTCGCCAACCTATAAATACTGTACGCTCATCAGTGTCGCCAACCTATAAATACTGTATGCTCACCAGTGTCGCCAACCTATAAATATTGCACGCTCATCAGTGTCGCCAACCTATAAATACTGCACGCTCATCAGTGTCGCCAACCTATAAATACTGTATGCTCACCAGTGTCGCCAACCTATAAATACTGCACGCTCATCAGTGTCGCCAACCTATAAATACTGTATGCTCACCAGTGTCGCCAACCTATAAATACTGCACGCTCATCAGTGTCGCCAACCTATAAATACTGTATGCTCACCAGTGTCGCCAACCTATAAATACTGTACGCTCATCAGTGTCGCCAACCTATAAATACTGCACGCTCATCAGTGTCGCCAACCTATAAATACTGCACGCTCACCAGTGTCGCCAACCTATAAATACTGTATGCTCACCATTGATGATGATTGATGAAGATTAAGCCACCCAAGAGGTGGCACGGGCATGAATAGCCCGTAAGTGGTGGCCCTTTCGAGCCATTACCAGTATCAAAAGATGATACTGGAGATCTGTGGAGGCGCAACTGCACCCTGCGTGACGGGAGATGTCTCCCGGACCAAGTGGTGACCAAATGGTCTATGCTCACCAGTGTCGCCAACCTATAAATACTGTATGCTCACCAGTGTCGCCAACCTATAAATACTGCACGCTCATCAGTGTCGCCAACCTATAAATACTGCACGCTCACCAGTGTCGCCAACCTATAAATACTGCACGCTCACCAGTGTCGCCAACCTATAAATACTGCACGCTCACCAGTGTCGCCAACCTATAAATACTGCACGCTCACCAGTGTCGCCAACCTATAAATACTGCACGCTCACCAGTGTCGCCAACCTATAAATACTGCACGCTCACCAGTGTCGCCAACCTATAAATACTGCACGCTCACCAGTGTCGCCATATCCGTAATTACAAGGGATAGTTTATTATTTTGTAATTAAACAAGTTAGTATCACCATTACATCAAAGACATGGATTAAAGGATCAGTGATTAATTACATGACACCAAGTTAAAGAACGAGTCGCCCTAGTTTCCATCATATTTGTTAGTACTTTGAATGCCAACAACATTTATACAACATTTAGACTAACAAAAAACATTAACGTGAGCACTGTACGCATCCTTTACCTACTCCCACATTCACCACAAACGGTCCTGCGTCACCTGCCAGTAACACCCACTGCATGACCTTAAGTCTTGCAACCTCTCCCACTTGCTGCAAGATCAATGCCAGACAACAGAGCCGCTTCACAACACAACACGTGCCTGGCAGTGGACGAGATGCACCTCTGCGCTCAATTATTGTGTATATTAATCACCTCAATAATGGTATGCTCAAGACTAATTCCTTACAATCAACCAACTCTAGATGGCACTTTAACCAGTATCAAATACTGCAACAGTTCATGCTATGCTTACAGTATTAAAACATTCAGTACCAATAACTGCCCTAAACAGGTTCAACTGGGAATTATTTCTTTAATATCCTCAATAATCACTACACTATCCACAACCAAAGAACTTAATGTTAAGAATGTCGATATTCCGCCGATTATGAGACCGTTCACGCTTGTGATGTGTTCCGTGTCTACGCCGTAGTTATTAACCACTCAACTGGTGCCAAGAAGTGAAACAGGTTACAAGTTGGTATGTTTGTGCACGTATGGAAATTTCTACCATTCTTGGTATGGTAATTTTAATTACTTGCTGTTGTAGACATTACTAAATGTAAACCGTCAGCAAACTTATTCTCACGCCCTCCGTCACTATAGATGGAGTGTGAAAAGATGCTTGAATTTAGACACAGCTCTAACTTAATTTAGACACAGACATTCAAGAGATGTCTAAGCATTTTTCAAAATGATCTATATTTTATTTTTTTTAAGAAAAATATCCCCGTTTGATTATTGTAGGTGGTAAATGTGGGTAAACAAGTTAAGAAACCTCTTATGGGCTCACTACAACTCTTGCTGCATGGAAATTTTGTTCAGTAGGTGAAAAAACTAAAGCTCACCACACGTTCCATCCTTTCATTAGGCCTAGGATGGTAAAGTTTTAATAGCAAAATATACAAAACCTTTTTTCATAGTCCAAATTTAATAGTACGAAATTCTATCTTATTGTCCATTACGTCACTATGTACGATGGTTCACATCGTTACTATACAGTACGTACTATCTAAACATGAGGATGGGTCGTATAATCCATCTTTGGTAGATTATGATCAGTGCACCCAAAAGTCCGAAAACAAAACACACTTCGGTCTATCCTAATTCATGTAGCCTGATCATTTGCTACAGTCAGTCATTGCTAAGCAATTGTTCCGATCATTTATCCACCCGTAAATTAGTAAACTAAATATTCACTGTACAATAATAGAAATGCTAAAACATTTTAAGTAAAAGGAATATAGTTTTTGTAGTTCAGTACAGCCAAAATAACCATGTACTAAAAATCTTGATAAGCATGAGACCGTGTACCAACACGAGTTTCTCGTGCCGAAATGATGATTCAACATGTCTGCTGCTAATCTGGATATAAACGATGATACAGGCGAGACACTAGTGTATCAGTAAGCTGCCCCGCTCTCTCGAGGAAGGGGGCTCTACCCGTCATTTACCCCAGCCCCCGACAACAATGTCAAACTTAGCGCTCAGGGGGGGGGGTGTGTTCAGGAATTCTAAGCAAGTTGAATGAAGGCCAAAGTTTAACTCTCAGCTTCTCCCAGAGCCACAAGGTACACATTCATCAGTCTCATTGCCATGGCTTCTATCACACATTTCAAACCCACGTAAATTAACCTCTAATCCATGATCAACTATTTACAGAACTCATCACAATTACGTGGAGACAAATTTACGAAGCTGTTGATAATAGTTGACTGTTACACACAGGCTAAGAGATTACTTCTCACCAAATCTAAATTATTTTAATTGCAAGCACCAGCCAAAATCACTACAGTACTAATTTACATACCGTTGCAAGGCTGGCAATGTTAATTCTTTTATGTAGTCATTTATGAAGCCAAAATAAATTTAGTTCTTAAAGTATATTGTGGTTTCAAGGTAATTTTACATGTTTATCATGATTTTTCCATGTAGGGCAACCAGCAGAATTCGGTCTAATTCTGTAATAATAATTCATGTTATATAGTTGTTTTACCTTGGGGTTGAATTAGTTATTTTTTAGCCCTTACAGTTAGACTAACAGCTGACGCGATGTTAAGTTTCCAATCTCTCATAAGCGTAGGCCAGTCAATACTTTTATTGCCTGTCCCTAATTGTTATTAAAAGTTGACAATGTAAACAAACAAACATTTTATTTAGGAAAAATACATACATAGATGCAGAGTTACAACATACTGTTGGATTTATAGATAGAGCTAGTACATACAATACCTAAAGCCACTAAGGGTTAAACGAGTTAAAGGTTACTCTTATCTCATAGCTGCTACTGTTGCTTTTGTGTTTTACAACCGCGAGAAAAAGTAGTCTGTAAATCTGCCAATATTGTCGCGAGCTGGGGAGCTTTTTTTTTTTTTAAATTACCAGAGGTTCTGTGTGCACCAATGGGGGTACCTTTGACCTGCATCAAAGTTGATAAATTCTAGTAAAGTTACTTTTTTTTGGGGGGGGGGTGGTAAGAGTTATACGTCACGTACTGACGAAATATTAATGGTAATTCTTGTTTTAGGGAATGCTGGTGTTGACCGAAGGTATGAATTGTTATTGTTTAATAACCATTAGTGGGTATTTAGTCATGGTGCCTATTGCATGTTCCTCTTATTAGAGAAACTAACTCAGACACCTTAATTATATTGTGCTCCCAATAACATTTTATTTTGGAAATGGCCGTTTAATCATTGCCACGAATTTTCCCGCCATATATTGAATTTTAACCTTTAAAAACCACCTCTCTTTTCCTCTGTTTAGGCCGAGGTGGGAACACTGGCCGCTTTAATGGAGAGTGAAAAGTAATTGGAAGGAGTAGGCCGTAAGTAAGCGTTAAACGTCCAAGTTTTGCCAGTAAATTATCGGAACAATGAGCTACTGCGGATATGATGTACAAAACTTGGCCTTTTTCACCCCCAAATATGTTAAGCACTTGAAATGCTAAAAGGCATCAAGTGAAAGACTATCCATAACACCTGTTATACGTCTAACACACAATCTCAGGGTTAATTTATTATGTATGTACTATACAGCACTAAGAAGATTTAGGTTGTGTTGCTGACCGTTGTGTGTTTACTTGAGAGGGGGCAAGTGTGTATTATCATCCAAGTAGCTATAGGTATGATTATTTCATACCACTGGCTCATCCACGTTTGGCCTGCTTTTCAAAGACCATACATAGCAACACCATTCTTAACCAGTCCTAGAACTGTCTAAACAAAATTAAAATTAAACAAGTCTAAAGAATATTAAAAAAAAACTGCCCATAGCGCTTCTGTACATAAAACCAGATCAATTACTGCATTTCTTTAATCTTGACAAAATTTCAATGTTTTCCAAGAATCGTCTATTCTCAGTTTAGGTAACCCTAGAAGCGGTCATCCTACTTTAGGAGTAACTACAAATCAAAGTTCTCCCAATGGAACTAGCAATTGTGCACTATATAATCCATTCGCAAATGTCTTGTTAACACCATCCACCATGGTGTTAACATAAGCACCATCTACGCCATGTGACCTTCGCTGTATCTTAACATTACTTGTGTAATCATAAGCCAGTAACCGTGAAGATTACGACAACGGAAATTTAATTTTTTTTTTTACAAGTTCAAAGTTATGGAGATTCTGCCAATTTTTTTTTTTTTAGTACTCACTCATCCTGTCCAAAATTATCAGACAAGTTCGTAGGGGAAGGCTGTGGTGTACTGTGTTAATGTAATTGGTATGAAAATATACAAGATTTAGGCAGAGTAGCCTAATGACCGACAGAAGGTAGACATTGAGAAACTGAAACATTGGTTATTAGTATGCTATCTACAACTTTACGGTTGCCTGCTTGATTGATGAAGATAACCCACACAAGAGAAAGCACGGTCATGAACTAAAGTGGTAGATTTTTTTACGGCCATGAACTAAAGTGGTAGTTTTTTTTTTTGAGTTAATGTGATCTTTGGTCGTGACAGTTGCCCATTAAATTAGGATTTTTGTACTATACGCGTGATCCATATTAATATGAATAATAGTTATTTCATATTAATAATCCATATTAATATGAATAATAGTTTTGTCGGGGAGAGGACGTACGCACGTGTGTACAACTAACCAAGATCTTTCACACTGACCGACCCTCCCCAGGATGCAACCCAACAACAGTTGCCGAACTCACTGATTTCTATGTACCGTTAGGTGAATAGATGCACTAGCTGAAAGGAAACTTTCCCCAATTATTTCTGTCCCGCCCGGGAATCCAACCCGGGATCCCCGATTGTGAGTAGAACGAAGACAACCGTGTGTTAAGTGTTATTGTTAGATATAGGAAACTTAAGAATGCACTCAATCTACTTTAAAATGGTCCAGGACGGACCGAAACGTCGTCGTCCCTTCACCTTCTAGTGTGTGGTCTGGTCAACATACTTTAGCCACGTTGTGACTCATCCCCTGCTTAAGAATGCATTTTATTCATAAAGCATGCCAGCAATACCAAAACTTGCTTTAAATTTATAACTATGCAAAGATTTCGTCTAATCTAGGATTTGGCTATGGCAGAAAGTATTTGCGGGAGCGGGTTCTGGCTTGCCAAGGCAGCCCGCGGAGCAAATCTTGCAATATTTTTTTAAAGTAGCCGAGTATTGCGCAGCAACTCTTCCACGTGATTATTCTACTGTAGGTTACTGCCACGCTAGCAACAAAACGTTCGGCGAGCATTGTTGTAAACCGAACACTCTGGGCGATGAACCATGACGCAATGTGTGTATACTCGACCCGAGAAATACTGAAGGTCAAGCAGACGACTGCGGCACTGACAATACACAGCTTGTATGGTTTACAAAGTATGGCTTTCAGAGTAACGCAGTATGTTTTTAATGATCTTAAAATAAATTGGACAAGGTAGGATAAGGACATGTGATAAGGATTTTCAAGGTTACAAGATACAGGGAGGGGGAAAATTACGCTGCACACTATTGATCCTACTGCCATGCGTGTGTGTCCTGTTTCAAGTGTATTTGAAAGTATTTTAAATATACAACTCCATATATAATTTAAAGTATTTTATAGACTATAAAATAGGGTCTATATAGTGTTAACTTCAGTACGTGCATTGGTTCACATGTGTGTGTTAATGTTTCCTTGTGTATACTTGCCTATTCATAATTCATGGGTTCTCACCACGCACTGAACCTACATTTATCCAAGCATGCATTTTTATTCCCAAACGTTTGGTATTTACATCTCCATTGAACCGCAGGAACGTCGAATGCTCGGTCGCTCGACTAACGCACAGTGCGTCTTCTAGTACCTTCCCCAGGATTCTGCCTCGCGAAACTATGTAATGACCCAAATGTCACTCCGACTATTAAATAAAGGCAATCTCTTCGAAAATATTGTGAACTACAGCCTAGCCGCACTTGCTCTAGTTGGCCCGTGAACGAGTTCCTTGGCCCAATTGCAGGACAGCCTTGAGAAACTACAAAATCTAATGTCAGCCTCGTTCCACTTCTGTTTCGAGGCCGAGTGTTATTAAATTTCTGGTGTTTGGTTAACAAGTTTCACCGCATACCACGCTAAATTATCAAATTAATACATGGCAATAAATTCGAGAGACTGGACAATGTTCAGAACATCTTGAATCATCCATTTATCTATGGGTTAATGAATAGGATTATTTTTGCACAAAAGGTTACAAGTCTGATATTTGTAACGGGGCAGACAACGAATGAAGGTTTCCAGCACAAAGCATTTTGTATGAAGACATTACTCTGAATAGTAATTACTCAAGATACTCTAGAACAGTGGTAGGTTTGCAGCGGTTCATTATACGTTTAAAGATTATCTATTATTGGCAACGGTAGCGTATTACAGCAATCAGGGTAAAATTTTATGTTCAATGTGAAACAGTTCAGTAACACGACATGATCCTTTAAAAAGGAACATTTCAATGCCAGCCGAAGAATTATTCACGGATGCTAATTGCAGTAAGCAAAGGTGGTATACTTTGAAAAATTTTCAGGTATCCGTTGAATGGTTTAAATATCTTAATCTGATACACTTGTAAAATCCCATGCAAGGTTCAAGAATAAGTCAAGCGACAGCTTATATTCTGGCAACATCCACACCAGCAGGTGGTTCCACTGCCACACACTTTTAGCCCGAGCCAAGCAGTACTAGTAACCTTGAATTGGCGGGCTCTTGTATGGATAACCATGAGACCCCCTTCCTATCTATACTTAATACATCCCAGTCAGTATATCTGCTCATCTCCCTACACTGCTTATATATCTGCCCAAGGTTGAGGGTTGGGGCTAGACACTCCAAACTTTGCAGGGTGGACTGATCTGGGGTATGTGACTGACATATGCCAATCGGGGTCAGCTGCAGTGCCACACTTCAAAAATATCTGCCTCTAAACGCATGAAATGGAGGGGAGCATTGAGAATGGGGGTCAGGGGGTATGTACTAGAGTAAGGATATATCTGCTAGAATCCATTCTCACAAAATCTTATTGAACATTCAATTATCGGGACAGATTCAAAATTTTAAATCGGTATTCTTTAAAAGGGCAGGCGAGTGAGATACATAATTTATATCGTTACTTTGACTGGACGGTAGAGCTACGGTCTCGCTTCATGCAGGTCGGCGTTCAATCCCCGACCATCCAAGTTGTTAGGCACCATTCCTTCCCGCCGTCCCATCCCAAATCCTTATCCTGACCCCTTCCAAGTGCTTTAAAGTCGTAATGGCTTGGCGCTTTCCCCTGATAAAAAAAAATATTTGAGGGATGGTTCCAAATTTGCACAGAGAAACCATCACTGACCAGTAGGCATGGCAGGATGTGCAAAATAACCCTTTTAAAAAGCAGAGGTGCAATTGGTACCCCGAGAGAATAAAGGCCCAAGAAATTTCAATACTCCATATACACAAAGGGGCATAACTGGCCGGCTTCTCGCTGTGCTCAAGAGATTTCTTTAAACACCTCTAAAGGATACCTGATCAACCTGGCTATGATTCATACGTCAGGCTGCGAGTAGCTTAGTTTGCAAGACCACAAACCAGGTGGTTAGGTCAGAGATCGGGCGGCGAGGACGTAAATCCTCAGCATGACCACAAGGCAGGCATCCTGTACGGATCAACAAGTGGTGCGCACTGAAAGCTGCGGCGGAAGGCACCTTCATCCACAGCTTTAAAGCAAGATTCGACTAGTAATTCAAGCATTAGCAATGTTAAATTATAGTGCAACAAGGCTAGTATGCAGACTATAAACTAGAGCCCACTTCCCACTAGACACCAATATGTAACCTCCCCAGCCCACGACTCGCCAATTAAGACATTCATAAACCACGTGCTTCCTGTTCCCGGAAGGTCAGGGATACTCTGGCGGCTGTAGTACATGTTGCCTACTATATCGAATTTATTTTATATTAAAGCTGTAGATCAAATTTATTTACAAATACATTTGCCATCCTAAAAGTTACGAGAGTATACAACCACCACTGCAAATGAAAACTAGTTTATTACAAATTTAAATTGTTTAGTTTGAAGAATATTGGGGTCAGTTCCTGAATATATGATGTGTAACTTCACTGCCACCGTCTATAGAATGGGTATGATGGTATTTACATATTTTAATATGCAAGTGCTAAATGCATTTCCGGTCAGTTTATCTTTCAGTATATTTACATATGGAGTTGGGTCTGGGGTCCAGGAAGAGGTCATTTTAATGACAGTATTATAAATTAATTTCTATACAACAGCCTCAAACCAAGATTAACCATTGAAATAGTTCACTAAACGAATTAACGAACAAAATAAGTGTTGCAATATGGGAGTCCTCACAAGGAACACTGTATGGCTTGCTGAAGACTAGAATAAACCAGTTTGGGTGTGGAGGTGGGTCGAGCCGCCTACGTCATCAATGAAGACCACCAACCCCTCCCTTCCTCTCTCTTTCCTCCCAGAGAGCTCTGTCGACCCTGCCGCCGCCTGGGCCGCGCTGCCTGACACTGACCCCGCTGCCTGACACGCCCACAGCCCATGTTTTTCCCATGTTGTTTAAGATTCGGCTACTGAACAGAAAGTTCCAGGTAGCACGGGCTATGGTGAGCCCGTAGTGGACTTATCTGGCACAGGAGCGGGGCTGTAACTCATGTTTTTCCATTTCCCGCGGTCCTTGTATAACAGCACCCGTCCGTCCTATTATCCTCTTTCATATAGAGGATTTAGCGTGGTCTCTGGATACTTTTATCTAATTATCCGCTGAAGCTCTTGTACCAGTTGATTGGTTAATACCGATCACAATCTTTAGAAAATGCTAGCGATAATTACACTATAAAAAATATTATATCCAATACAATTAGTTAAAATCACAAGATACTAGATTCAGAACATGTCAATAATTGCGCCATTTTCAGCACAATTTTTTTTTTAACTTTTTTTCTACGCCTAAGCTTCTTCGTGGAGGTTAGCCTGAACAGAATAGAGCAGTTAATATCAATTAAAAAGAAAAACTAATATTTAAACACAATTTCAATGTTTGTGATGCTCGTTAATAGAAAAGCATTAGGAAACTTGCATGGCATATACTGATTGTATTTAAGTTCGGATACAGCGTGTTCGTTATTGAACAGTGCACAAGAACGTTATTGAACACGTGCACAAGAACAGAAACCAATACTAGTATAACAGGACTAGTCGCAGTAACATTACCGGAAATTACTCTAGTTCAGAACTTCAGCTTTATTCTGCATCGACAAGAAAATGATTGGTAAACGTCTCAACCTTATAATTAAACGTAATCAAATTTAATTACCTGAAAATGTAATTCGACCGGGATGATGAAGCATTAACCGAAATATTTGGCTATGTAGCCAGTCATGCCGTGAGCTTGGAGCAGAGGCCAATCCAAGACTTCAAATTTACTGTACCGTGTATTCAAAATTTTTATGTTCAAATATAAATGTTATAATTGTGTTTAAAATTAGACACGGGTTTTATTAGCTGCTTAGGCTCTGCTGGTAATTAGAAATAATTGCCATACATGGATGAAGCATTGGAGCGAGATTTAACCATAGAAAATGAAAAAAACAAAAAGCACTTTGATAAAAGTTCGACCGGAATCGGCTGAATGAAACATTTTTCACTCAAACGGGGCTTTTGTTGGTTAGATTAACGTCCATGTTGGCAATCTATGATGGGTTGGCATTTGAGAATATACCATCACTATCAAGAGGACATAAGGAGAGGGATAGACAAGCCCGTTCTCGACTCAATCAGGGATCCCGTGTTCGATATCCAGGCAGGTCAGATAATGGTTTGGCAAGTTTCTTTTCGTGTAATGCTCCTGGAGACCTAACAGTAAATAGGGACCCGGGAGTTGGGGAAACTGTTGTGGGGTTGTATCTAGGGCATGCCAGTAGTTTAAGTATGTTTATTGAGATAAAGAAATGCCGTCCGTAGTTCGACCTTAAGTGACCTCGATACAAGCCTAAAGTATAATGTACACAGGCTTCTTGTTCCATATAAAACAAATTAAAAGCTATGCGCTGAACATAGCAAACAAGGCAGTCAAGGAACTTGAGCACCAAGGTGCATCTTGTGCCTTCTAAACAGCAGCGATTGCAAAACATTATGAACAACAGTGTGTGCTCACCTTTACAATACACCGCTCTCCTAAATGGTTTTCACTTTACTAATTCTCTTGGGTAAAAAACCGTGCAAGAAGACGTCTATAGTTTTGACCCGGTCTGGCTGAATCCGTCAGTACATCAGGAACATCCTTACTGTTATGTACGAGCTCAATGTTCTCAAGGTTTACCGCCTGACCTATGTACAACCAAATTACTTAAATTACAATATAGGGTGTTTAGTACATTACTGCAACGGCAATCATGCCATTCTAGACTATCTGTAAAATATCTTCACCACCGTACTTTTGAAATCATGCCAGTTTGCTACATTTTCAGCCCGCATCTTTTAAGAGTAACATTAAATTTTACATACCTAATGAAATACTAAATTATATATAGTTCCTATGGCTAGGCATCAGATTAGCTGATGTAGGATAAGCCAATGTATTCAGATAGGCGGAAATCAAAGGCGCGAGTTCTGTTAAACGTTTAACGCAGTTTCACTGAAGTACTTTGCGTTTTCATGACCTCATTTGCAGGATAGGGTGGGGGTTGATACGTGCCAGTCTCCAGTGCCTCGACAAGGTGGTTACCAAGAGTCCTCCATGAGCTGCATACACCGCTGCGTGGCCTTCAGTCGCTGCCAAACAACAAAACATTCATGGAGAACCAGAGCTGTCTGGTAACCTGACTTCACGTTCACGCATCATTTTAACTGCCAATTCAACTTCTCCATTAATATACATTCACATGCATCTCACAGTTTTCATCAAATGCAGAGAAATATGAAAATAATTAGAAGGAACTATCAGGTGAATATATTTGCAAGAAATTTTTAAATGTTCAAATTAAAAACCTATATAGAAGCCCCCTCTAATACTGTAATTCGTTCAAGGTACCATAAAGTGAACCCGGTATTTCCGGGTTGCAAATGTGAAGGTAAACTGCTTTGTGAGAACACCATGCGGCAGCTTGCCATGGTAAACATGAAGTTGCATGTAGACACACAGCTTGCACTCCTGTTCCCACCTAATTGTGTTGGTGAGGAGTGCACTTCTCAGCCTCTACACGTCAGGAGCAACGAACCCCAATCCCTTCTGGGCTATAATATTTACATTTAAAACAGTGAATGGAGTTTAACCTCAATATCGTCACTATTCTTACCCTGAGGAAATGCTTACCAATGTGAATAACAATTTTCCCATTTGTACTCTTATTAGTAATGGTAATGTCTTGTCACACATGGCAGGATAAGTCGGGATAAAAAAAGTGAAAACAAAAGTCTCGTCCTAATCACACACAAAAACCTTAAAGCAATCTAGAGTGCGAAAGACTAAATTCCTTACATAAATTTTACAAATATACAAGTGTGGGTTTTATACTCTTCCTAACCAGGAAAGAATGTTGTGATGAAGTCTCAGTGATTGCAGAATCTGATTCATAAAGGCATCCCAGGCCTCCTAGCTCTTTTACATTTTTTTTTTTGGGGGGGGGGAAGAGAGAAGATGTACATTCCATGTTGGTGCTACATATATTTGTATATATTTAGAATTATTTCCTGCGCTTAATCAGGTTCACAATTTGAACCAACCCAGAACAACGGTACTTCCCTGCACCGTGAAAAAAAGTTTCCCTTCCAAATTATAATCCCAACCCCCCCTTCACAACCATGAAGTTAATTATCAGACCAAGCTTAGTCTCCACGCAAAGTACAATCGCCTTAAGCCAGAATGATACTCATTCTCGCTCAAGCCATTTATTCACACAAGAGGGTACACTTTAGTCCTCTTAAACAACTGGGAATCTACCCTTCAAACCGAACTATTTGCTATATTCCTCACACTCAAATAAATAAATAAATAAATAAATTATATTATTATATATATATATATATATATATATATATATATATATATATATATATATATATATATATATATATATATATATATATATATATATATATATATATATATATATAATTTACACGATTGTGTTATTTAAAAAGCAAGCCAGTCTGACCATACGTATTCATTTTAAGTGTTCATTCCGTTCGGTGGTAAGCATACCACCGAATTGCCAATACCATGCTTGTGAAGCGTGACAATTATTAATAATGGAAGCAATACATATGTACACACAGTATATGTACGTGTCCGTAATATACAATTGTGTAACTAGCTAAGCAAGTATCACTTGTGAAGCTAAACGAATTATGGGGTTCAGTGTCTGAACCCATTATGTACCCCTCTAACCCTATCTATCATCGCCCACGGGATGATTATGAGGCGTTTAAATAAAAAAAATATTAAATTGTAGTAGTTTAATTCATGTGTATTCCATCTCGTGTTTGCTTCCGAATGCACAATAAAGGCAACGAGTTTTGCCAAAGGATATGCACCTTTAGTTGACAAACTTTAAAAAAACTTAAGAGACAAACTTTGACAAAAAATCTTCGAGGACCAGTACCTTAACCTATTATGTGAAACCTTGCTGTCATTCAATAATGACAATGAACATTCACATCACATTCATCAACATTATCAATGTTGCCCGAAACGCTATGCGTACTAGTGGCTTTAGGTATTTTATGTACTAGCTCTATCTATAAATCCAACATCATGTTTCTTAATCAACTATGTATGTACTTTCCTGAATAAAATTTACTTTACTATGTAATGGGTATAATGGGGTCCAAAACTCGCTCATGATGTGGCACTTTAGAATGACGTTTGATCAACCAAATACAGTTGATGCATATTAAATTATCTCTGTTTTATCTTTGTTAGCTAAACCAACTTTGGCGTTCAGTTCTTGAGCCCTTGTGTATGCGTGTGTGTAACCTTTACCTCAATAGGACGGTATACATTAAACTAAAAGGATTATCAATACACCATCG
The DNA here is from genome assembly GCF_040958095.1 of Procambarus clarkii. Taxonomy (NCBI): domain Eukaryota; kingdom Metazoa; phylum Arthropoda; class Malacostraca; order Decapoda; family Cambaridae; genus Procambarus; species Procambarus clarkii. The sequence continues at coordinate 31,105,637 of NC_091184.1, read as the reverse complement.
AGCTCATCCAAGAGGGGATGGGGGGGGGACCGACCTTCCCCGACAACACTGCCCCTCAATATTTAATTAAAAGCAATTTACGTACACGATGGCAATTCTGCTGCTCCTACAGGAACATCTGTACTAAGCGACACTAAGAAAACTCTCCTCTCGATGAAAACTATTGATCGAAATTTTAATAGTACATTAACACTGTGCCTTTTCCAATTTATCTTTAGAGCTTGCTTATGTTACTTCCGTATATCAGGGGCATGCTCTACAATTCCTCATACCCGACTAGAGATATATAAAAAAACATCCGCACAAAGCAGTTCTAGCTGGATTGCACTGGCTGCTGGGGTTCCAGATCGAACCAGTTTCTAGACGAGAGCTATGCGAGGGGAGGTCTTTAGGCAAGAGAGGATATAAGAGTAGACTAAACAGGACCCCCCCCCCCCCGGAGACAACCAGGATCGAGGATCTACTCTTCAAGACCACTGCATGCATGAGGATAATCATCTTTCCCTGGCGAGACGGTCGCACTTTAAACGCCACGTCATGCAACTACTGCCGCAGTTGTCGTACAGGATGCAACAGTCTACGCACTCTGCTGTAAGCGCTCATAACGAGAGAATACTTCGTACACATCGCAGTTATGCATAGAGGCAGGTAGTTACCAAGATTCAAGAACAGTAACGTGATATTGATGATACATCGCCATTGTCCTGTGCAGACATTATCCCAGCGTGATATTGGGATAATGTCTGAATTATTATTTACTAATAATTATTATTATGCGTTACAGGTTAGTGATGTTTACCTGTAACTTATTGTAATAAGTTAACTGATGCTACTGCCACATCAAATAATATTTGTAAATTAACAGCATAAAGCCTACGTTAAAAGTAAAAAAAACTTGCATTAGTACACAATTTTACCTGACCGCTATTCACGTTTACAAGTTTGATATATAATGACTCAGACGAACGATTTAAAAAATAAAGCTTAATTAAGAACATTACGAACATAATCTTGCTCGTCATCAATAATCCAATGCACAACTTTTAACTAAACTAAATTCCTGTTTTCAAAAAAGACTTGTGCCATGAAAATGTTATAAAAGCCAAGACAAAAAAAAATGTATCAGTACTACTTGCTGAAGTGGCAGCGAAGCCGTTAGTTTCGCCCTGGCCGTGATGGTGGGAGCCACCGGCAACACCTGTGAACGGTGGTGTCAATGGGTTGCTGATGCAACAGTCCACTTCCCTCACTGCACATAGACGGGTCATCACACCCACGCTGGCAACATTCCCTGCTACTGCTTACCAGTCGCGTCCTTTATTGACAAGTTCAAATTACATTTATGGGAGCCAAGATTTTCGCCTACAAAATATTTTATGGATAGGTTAAGAAAAACAAAAATTGCACGAATCTATAAAACCACCTATAGTTGTGCATGAAGCTAGACAAGATACAGCAAAATTATTAATTATAGTAACTGTGTGGATTCCATCTCGTGTTCATCGCCGAATGCGAGATAAAACTGCCGAGTTAGCCAAGAATATTGTTTTAAAGGAGTTTGGATTGCCTACAAGCAGGCAGAATAATACACCAGAATAATACACCAAGTCCAAAATTTTGTAGATCATTTAGTTTATTTGTTATGCACCCACCGCCATACCACTGGAGTTGGTGAAAAAGTTTAGTGGCACACACAATGAGCCATGAAATTACTCAAATTATCATAGGTAACCAGGTTACAGCCTTCACTTGCTAGCTAGTTTAACATGCATCAGCCGTCTATACTTAAAACTAACATTACTGGCCACAAGAGGCTTAAAAAGAGCGAGCTTCTTCAGTTTAGTTTAATATATTATGGGTCCATTCCCATTTTGTTGGCGAGTGGAGGATATGTCAAAAATTTACCTGAATTTACCTGAAAGGTCACTAATACACTAGTCGCCTCGACAAGGACAGGAAGTTGGCGGCTTGTCAAAAGGTTCCCATTTGTCCTCATTTTTTTTCAAGCTGGACTTTTAAAATTCAACTGTTTTAGCATTTACGGCTTCGGCAGGTATGCGGTTTCATGGGGTTTATAACCCTTTGGGTGAAAGGGTCTCCTGTTTTCAATCCTACATTATGGTTAGTTGATCTTTAAACTTGCTCCATTAATATGCTATCACGCAAGAGCCACACATCTATGGATATTCTAATAAAATCAGCAAACCTCTCTATATTACCACTACTAGTCTCAGGCTCTTATGGAATGTGGGGAAAAAATTACGAGAAATATCACGAATGTAAGAAATGTATTAAATTACAAGGATACACTACCAGGTATTTTTTTTATTGTGTACCTCATACTCATTCTGAAATCATTGTCAACAGTTTTTGATTAATAATCGCATACGTCATCCTGTGAGCGAAGCGCAAAATGGATTACAGGTGCATAAAAGGTTCTTATCTGACCTAATCTTTTTTTTTTTTTAATTAACAATTTGAGCTAATCAGCACCCATTATTTCTGCTAGTTATAAACAAATACAATATGTATTTATAATAAATTATGTTGACAGGGGTTTTGCCAACTCTTAAAATATTTTGGATATGGGGGGGAAGGGAATTATCAAGGGAAATCGCCAAGCCATTAAGATTATGTAGCAAAATTAAAGAATAAAAAAAGCTATACCTTTATTAGTCTTCACACTACATGGCATTTATCTACTTTAAGCAAAAAACGAATACAATGCAAGACTTCAGATATTGTGTGTGTAATAAAACTGTTTGCCAATTCATGCAGTGTAGTTTAGATTTTTCTAATTAACCCAGTTTTTAACCAAAAGATTTTAAAAAACCTAGTGTCCCTGTATTTGTCTACAAGACTTACTCCATTTAAAGCCTGTACTCTAGAATGCATCCAGCGTTTGCCTATTGTAGCTACTACATATACAGTACCCGCTTGGTGAAGGTTCAGGGAGGTCTACTCTCGTACGTGTTTGCAACCTGTTCACCACCGCCCACTGTATGTATTGGGTCCTTTAACACTCAAGACTCTTTGGGGTCACTATGTTGGTTTCAAAGTTGGAAATTGTCGATGCATGTTAATTTAACCAGGTAATCAAGGCTGTAACGTAGATATACTAATATTGGGAAGCTTTTCAGGAGCCCATTGCGAGCCGTTAACCATCTCGCCGTCACTCTGATATAGACTTTAATGACAAATGCCTCAGACTAATTCTCCCCGAAACGTTTTGCGTAATAGTGGCTTTAGGCATTGTATGTACTATAGCTCTATCTATAAGTATCAATTTTTGTAAAACCTCTTGTATGTACTTTATCTGAATAAACATTTATTTATTATTTATTTAATCTCTGCAAAAAAATATAACGTCTGAACATGTTTGAGTAATCCAGGTATTTCTTATAAGCAATCTTAATATACGCATACGTTCCCGAGCTGTACAAATATACAGGATTAACGCAAACTACTGTACGTGGTTTTGATAGTGGTCAAACCTTCACATGTTTTAATTACCAACCACTAATGTCAATTAAACTTGTCAATGGGGATTTATCAAAACTACACGTTATATAAATTAGGTTTACAAAGAGGCCTGTAAATATTTAATTTCTCCACCGGAGGAGTTTTAAAAATAAATCCTGAAATACATTCCGTTCTTCAGCTATTTTTGCTATCGTCAACTAACGCATTGCAAAATATTATACATTTTGAGCAAATTATTGTCAATAAGTAATACTTCACGAGAACATAGAACTTACTAGAAGCAACGGTACCAAACGAGGAGAAATTATTGACCAAAGGAACAGATTCCTTCCCCCCCATTTAATTTACCGCCATAATACAGCCCTTGCTATTCAAAGTGCACAGTTGTGGCCTACACAACATACCTTGCATCAGGAAAGAGTTACAGGAGCGGGCCAGCTGTATTATGGGCGAGGAGTGAGACATGGTGGTTTGGTCCTCCTGACGCAGCTGCCCAGCGCCGTCCGCCTTAACAATCATGATGGTCACGCCCAGAACCACTCTGAAGCAACAGTCTCACTCGTATAAATCTTTACGAACGCGGTTACGGGGGTGTCCCAGTCAAGGAGGTTGGAGCAACGGCGCTACCTTCCCCCTCGCTCCAGCGCTTGTCGAGTACTAACGTTGTCTGCTAGGCGCTGCCTGGGTTATACATGCGCGCCGCTCGACGTTTTATTTCTGCGCACGCATACACGCCACCCAACTCCACCAGGATATCCTTCACCCCGATAATATGCATCCTCCAGTTTACACCGGATTTATGTATACACTAACGTCATATGTCTATCCCTGTGTGCTATTTTATTTGTGACTGTTCAACGGAATATGGTTGTTAATTTGTACTGGTTGTAAAATATATATAGCCAGCTATTATATGGACTTAATTATGCGCGATTAATTAGTGATTTAGTAGCCGATATATATATATATATATATATATATATATATATATATATATATATATATATATATATATATATATATATATATATATATATATATATATATATATATATATATATATATATATATATATATAGATAACCTATATTTTATATTTATGATGGATAAAGTATAACTTTTCCGAAGATACTAGAAACTATAATTTAACTTCGAAATCAAATACGAATCTATTTAATGTGCGTAATGCATCATTCATAATTATATATTGTATATGTGTGCGCCTATATGGTAGATATAATAGACTGAGTGAGGCTGTCTATAATAATGTACACCTTCCAACCACTGCTCACAGGATGATTAGCTAAATGTGGGTGCTAAATGAACTGAAGTAGTACATTAAATTACGTATATGAACTTATAGAGCTCCTTGTGTCAGGTTTAAATGTAATACCAGTCTCCAAATTGTGTCCGATCTCCTCTTTCCAGTACTCTTCTTCATTATTTTGCTCTTGCGTGAGTTTAAGTCTAGCAGCCTCATGTTGGACCATTCTTTAATTTTGTCAAGGTCATCCTGTAGTTTCTTAATTTTCATCGTATGTATTTGCCTTGTATTTTTTTTCATCAGCAGACATTGTGAAAAATTATTATCCCAGCTCCACCACAGGGAAGGAACAATTCTTTGGTTCAGCACCACCACAGGGAAGGAACAATTCTTTGGTTCAGCTCCACCACAGGGAAGGAACAACTCTCTGGTTCAGCTCCACCAGAGGGAAGGAACAACTCTCTGGTTCAGCTCCACCAGAGGGAAGGAACAACTCTCTGGTTCAGCTCCACCAGAGGGAAGGAACAACTCTCTGGTTCAGCTCCACCACAGGGAAGGAACAACTCTCTGGTTCAGCTCCACCAGAGGGAAGGAACAACTCTCTGGTTCAGCTCCACCACAGGGAAGGAACAACTCTCTGGTTCAGCTCCACCACAGGGAAGGAACAACTCTCTGGTTCAGCTCCACCACAGGGAAGGAACAACTCTCTGGTTCAGCTCCACCACAGGGAAGGAACAACTCTCTGGTTCAGCTCCACCACAGGGAAGGAACAACTCTCTGGTTCAGCTCCACCACAGGGAAGGAACAACTCTCTGGTTCAGTTCCACCACAGGGAAGGAACAACTCTCTGGTTCAGCTCCACCACAGGGAAGGAACAACTCTCTGGTTCAGCACCACCACAGGGAAGGAACAACTCTGGTTCAGCTCCACCACAGGGAAGGAACAACTCTCTGGTTCAGCTCCACCACAGGGAAGGAACAACTCTCTGGTTCAGCTCCACCAGAGGGAAGGAACAACTCTCTGGTTCAGCACCACCACAGGGAAGGAACAACTCTCTGGTTCAGCTCCACCACAGGGAAGGAACAACTCTCTGGTTCAGCTCCACCACAGGGAAGGAACAGCTCTGGTTCAGCTCCACCACAGGGAAGGAACAACTCTCTGGTTCAGCACCACCACAGGAGAGGAACAACTCTCTGGTTCAGCTCCACCAGAGGGAAGGAACAACTCTCTGGTTCAGCACCACCACAGGGAAGGAACAACTCTCTGGTTCAGCTCCACCAGAGGGAAGGAACAACTCTCTGGTTCAGCTCCACCACAGGGAAGGAACAACTCTGGTTCAGCTCCACCACAGGGAAGGAACAACTCTCTGGTTCAGCTCCACCACAGGGGAGGAACAACTCTGGTTCAGCTCCACCACAGGGAAGGAACAACCTCACAACTCACACAGCCTCTCTCTCTCATGTTATCTGGCACATACAATACCTATCTATGTCCACTGAATACTGGTTTTATATATAATTTCTGGCTATGGAATCAAGCTTCAGTACAGTATTTTAAAAGTAATGAAGAGGCTCAAAACAACCTATGACCCATGAGTAGATACATTACACATTTCAATAATCTCCTTGATCAAAACACAATTGATTCGCTAACTTCATTTTAACTTACGCTTTGTATTCTGTAGAGTCAGCGGCATCGCCTATCACGTATATATATAATTAATACCAAATTTCCTCTCTCTGTGCCTGTGACCGGGCATGCACAACACCTCAAGGCTGAGTCAAAGAAATGCTTCGTCAACTATATATGCTCTCTCTGGGCGCCTTCATCAAAACCATCTGCAAGTTCTCCTCTATTACTTTCACTTCAATATTTACTATCTATTCTTCACATACATCTTGGCAGATTACATTGTTACAAATAATATAACAATAAAATCAAATAAAGTAAATTTCTACATGAAAATGGCAGTGATCACACTGTCCTGCTCGAGCAGGTTCCGTCGTAGTTCATCTCTGGTAATCTCAAAGTCCTCTGGGCTGCTTCAATAACTTATTTTCCGTCTATTGCAAATGCTTCCTGGAATCCCTTGTTAGGTTCCTTCATTATCATTGAGTGAGTCTTCTCCTACCCTCAGTTTTATCGCCTGATTCTTTGATATTTTTAATCCCTGATGTGTCTATGGAGCAACTTGCACTGTGCCTTTGTCTTTATCTGTAATATCGTTTTCAAATTGGATTTTTGCTTGGCTTCTGAGTTTCTCATTAATGGCTTCTTGGTCTCTGTTGTTCTTTTGTTCCTGCAAGTTTAACATTCCTTCATGCATATGTGATTTGCTCCATCGCCTCATTTGCTAAATCACGAGTTAATCTTATGCCCTCCATTGTTCTCACAGCATTTCTGGTTTAAAATTCATAATAGTTTGCGTGGTCTTCTGTTTGAGTCGTGTTTTCTATGGTATCTGCAGTATCTGGGATGCTTCTGATGTTCCCTTGAACAGTGTATCTCCTTTTCCACAAGTAGTCACTTGTTCTCGAGAAATTTCAAAGTTAACTTTCGTAATATTTGACTCATTCATAGTGAATATCGGGTCAAATCTGCTTGTTCTTCATTACCTCTCTTTCTAGTGGACCCATTGACATGCTAACTTGACAAGTATCTAGATGCTGCTGATATTACCAGTCTGTTATATTAACAGGGTAGGCATTAATACCCTGTGGCATTTCTTCTCCCAGTCTATCTTATCATGGTTGAAGTGCCCCATGATTAAGGATCGAGACCAATTCCTGATTGCAACTGAGGCAGAGCTTTCCATGGTAATGATAACTGCCCTCTCACTACTGTCAAGGTTGTATAACATTGCTAGTGATATACAACCTCATCCCCTTAGGCCCCTCCCATCGTTATGGTTCCTGCTATATAACCACTGAATCCTTCACAGCCTGAGATTGACAGCTCGAATCTCCAATCCTTCCTAATTAACAAGGCAAGGACCACCTTTCCGTTTTCTAACCTAACCTATATAGGTTAGGTTAGAAAAACGGAAGATATATATATATATATATTCTGGCCTGAATATACATATTTTATTATAAACCCAGCTCTTGATAGTTGGCTGGGTTTGTCCACTCTTCTATTGTCCTTATTCTGTCGATTATTTTGGTGCTATTTGTCAAGATCTCTGATGAAATAATTTTTAAAAATTAAAATTATACTGAGACCGTTGAGGCTGACAGTATCCAAGTGGGCATGTGAAGGCATAGACTCAAGTCGATTCAACTTGAGAATGGTCCAGGACGGACCGAAACGTCGTCGTCACTTCACCTTCTAGTGTGTGGTCTGGTCAACGACGTCATTGTTTGTGGTTGTTGAAATAAACGCCATGTGAATCACGCGTTTATTTCTCTCCCTGCCAAATTATAACACGAGTGAGCCTTGGAGCACCAGAGATTTACACAGTTGAATCACCACCATCTTTTCCTTAAAGTCAAAGGTACGTTTGATTATTCCAAGGGTTTGGTTAAATTATTTTACTGCAGGTCTTACGTGTTGTGCAACTTTCACTGTGTGATGGATTTTGTCTCCAAGATCCTTTTCTTAATCAAAATGCTGCAAGTACTTACTATTAATTTGATAGTTGTATTCACCTAGTTGTGCTTGCGGAGGTTGAGCTCTGCTCTTTAGGCCCGCCTCTCAACTGTGACTACCAACTAATTTTTTAAATTAGTGTCATGGGTTGTTATTCCCTACATACAAGGTCTTGCATTTTCAACATTAAAAAGCATTTGTCAGTCTTCTGACCATATGTAGATCTCTGTAAGGCTTCAACATAATTTTAATTTCCCACTTTACCATAGTGTCAGCTGCAAATTTGATAACGCATTGTGGTTTCTAATGTTTGATGATGGGGTTTGTAATATTTTCATCTATATCATTGATGTTTGACAAAAAGGGTTGACCCCAAAATGGACCCCTGTGGTACTCCACTCACCATATTTCTTCAGTCAGATTCATTCCCATTTAGGACGACCCTGTTCTTTTCAGATGAGGGTTCCATGCCGGGGTTGCGTATTCAAGAGTGGGTGTTACATACATTATGTACAGCACCCGGAATGATCCACTGTCCAAGTATCTGAAGGATACATGGATATTGACCAGTATGGCATATGCCGCTGACGTTATTCTGCAAATGTGTGCCTCTGGCATTAGATTTGGGGTTATGTCTACTTTCAGATCGTTCTCATTTTCTGATGCAAGAATTTGTATCCCGTTCATCCTCTACTGTACAGCAGTACAAGATGACAGGAAGACAGCGAGTGTGTGTGTTTCTGCAGGATCGAGTTTGTAGCTCTTGGACCCCGCTTTTCCAACCACCGGATATCTATAATATAATGACTCACGGCCTATATTTTCTCTTATCAAGTCTACTAGGCTAACTACTGACCATCCCCAAGTTGCAACCCACAACATCTATCTCCTAAGTACCCATTTACTGCTAGTTGAACAGAAGCATCAAGTAAAAGGAAACGTTGCCCAAACGCTTCTGTCTTGCCATAGAGATCAATCCTGCAATCCTCAGATGAGAGTCAAGGACGTAGCCTTCTGTGCTATAAGACCCTTGTATGGTTGTGTAATTACAAAGGTAAGATGAAACGGCAAAAAAAAAATCAAGGACGAATATCAGTTATTTACTTAACCTTGTGTATATTTTCCTATTTCAGTGTGTTGAGGTAAGAGAGTAGTGATGTAACTGTGCAGGGAGGCGGGGTAGCCCCTCACTCACCCTCAACCCCGCGCCAAAAACTAGTCTTCGCTCCCCACCTCACCTTTTTATGCACTCGTGAACACTGGGCAGCCATCCAATACAAATACCATTGAGTACTGATTAAATAATGCAAACGTAATAGCAAAGGTAACTAATATCACTTTTTAGTTGTAAACGAATATTTGTAAGGCATACGAAAGGTCTAGGAGTGTGTCCTTGTAAGAAAGTGTGAAAGGTCTCAACACGAGTCCCCAGAACAGCGAAGGGGAGTTTCCCCCCCTCTTGTCCGGGTAACAGATACCCTCCTCCCCGGATTAAAAAAAAATAAAAATCTTCCTGAGAGGTTCAAGACGCAGTTTCCCTGCCCCGGCTACCCCCTGATCTAGCCGGACGCTCCACTAGTGAGTCACCATAGATCAGACCAGCCTGTACTCGCCGGTCTCCTGTATTCCAGGTCAGTGTATCCTCTCTCCAAGATAACATATTTCCTCACAAACAAACTTTTAACTCATCTCCTGTCCTAGCTTACCCTCTTACAGCACATTATTAATATACTATATCTTCAAGAGTAACTAATCATAAACTATTTAACTAAAAACTAATTTTGTTCCGCTTTGTCCAGTTCTCTCTGTATATATATATATATATATATATATATATATATATATATATATATATATATATATATATATATATATATATATATATATATAATAATAATAATAATAATAATAATAATAATAATAACTAGAATAAAGTCCGTCTTGCCTAGAACTCATGCCATTAGGGCTGTGAATAACGCTCTCCTTGGAGCCTCCCTCGGGTCTAACACCATTGAGGAGATCCTTGATAAGAAAATCACAGGCCTCAGGTGGATGGAAAACAGGATAGGTGACATCGATGCCGACGATGATTTTTATCTTCTCACTAAATGCCTATCCCTTCCGAGGCTAACCTACTTTCTGAGGGCAGCCCCATCCTACGACAGCCCAAAGCTTGAAGAGTATGACCTATTACTGAAGACCATGCTAGAAAAATTTGTCAACCTCTTCCTTAATGAATGCCAGTGGAAACAAGCCACTCTTCCTGTCAGGTTCGGCGGCTTGGGTGTCCTCACTGCCACTCAAATTGCTGTCCCAGCCTTCCTGTTTTCCTCCTCAGCATCAGATGACCTGGTTAAATAAATTCTACCTGACAACCTGTGACTTAGCAGGGATACAGGACTCTCACTACACAAAATGCGACACAAAATAGGGTACCATGGCAGACCCAGCACTCAGACCAACCATGTTGAAAGCCAAGAAACAATCCAGCTGGGACAGCCCCATTGTAGACAAAGAAGCCACAGCTATGCTGGAGGCAGCAACAACCCCCAGTGATCGTGCACGCCTCACAGCTGTGCATGCAGGGGACTTCCTTTTTGGCAGTCCCTATGTCTGCGACAGGCACGTCTTGATAAGCAGGAGCTCCGTATTGCAGTGCCTCTCCGCCTTGCTGCCCCTATCCACACTGTTCATAGGTGTATTTGCAGTGAGACAGAGGCAAACGAATATGGATTGCATGGCCTGCACTGTGGAAAATCTGGCAATTGGCACTCTAGACACAACGAAGTCAATGACATTAAAAGGAGCCTTGCCTCTCTAGGAAACAAACTTCCTATTATTTCCTTAGTTATTTGTTTTTGCAAACAATATTATATATATATATTTTTTTTTTATTAGCTAGTAGCGTGTATGGGTGTTTATAGCTACGTGGTTTAAACTGGATCTCCCTTTACTTTTCCTTTAATATTTTAAAGTTGAGGTAAATATTCCGTAAGCTTATTACTTTTTTATTGAAAAATTATTTTATTAACTTTAAATATGACGATTTTGGCGAGAGTAAAGTTTTAGCATCTCGTTCCAGTCCATCCCTAACGACCGGTTGTGACCCAAAATGTTACATGCATGTATAGATATCAGCGATAATTGCTTCAAACTATTTCCCACCGGAATCTACGTTATTTAAAATATATTTTAGCCGCCCTCGTGTAGCTCTAAATCACTTGTACAAATATCACAAGCTATACATTATTCATGATTCGTATTCATCTATATCTGCATGTTTGTTCATCCGACTCAATGTCTATATTTACAGAACTTTCTGTTTAGTTTACTCCCCCCCCCCCCCCCAACCACCGCCGCCCATGTTAGGTCATCCTACTCTTACACTCATCACGCCCTCCCTCTCTCCCCTCTCCCAGGTAGGACTTGTTCACCCCTTCCAGGCATCTTCACTATCCCCTCCCAGGCAGCCTTCAGTCTTCCCTCACAGGTAGTCCTCATACTCCTCTCCCAGGCAAACCCTCATTCACCTCTGTTAGGCAGCCTTCATTATTCTATCCCAGACAGACATTTTACCCTTCCCAGGCAGCCCTCATCCACAAACGCCCACACATTACCAATGTAGGCGATTATTAGGCTACACATAGAAATATGTAGCATAATAAATCCCACATTGTTTGAGTTAGGAAAATACTATTTGTCAAATACAAATGCTGTTCTTAAATGATTCCCACCATTTTGCACCCGCAAGATAACGTAAGTTTTTAGGGGTTGACAAAAGACGTTTGAAAAGCTGTTCATTTGAGACAGTTAAGCAAGTCCCAGCTGTGTCTGGGTACAAGTGACAGGATGAACAACCCAGCGGGTTTTCTTCCTATTGGGCTGTGTCTTGTTCACTCACAGGATGAGTTTCTCATCCAAATTCTCACACATTAATATTTATAAGTAAATTAAGATTTATTCTCTTACACAAGGAATTTTGGGTTTCTTGCCTTATTATCGCTCTCATCTACTACCTTACTATTCACCCATACACATGTATTACAGCAGCTGAACAGAGTACTAGTCCTCTATCGCTGCGTAATGGCATCCCTTGTGAGAGCACCTCTCGTGCTTGTGTGTATTTACTATTTGTGTCTGCAAAATCAAGCTACTGTATTACCTCTTGTACCTCGTCTTTCTAACCATCTATTGTTCCTCTATTACATATATTTCTCCAACACGCACACACATCCCTAGGAAGTGGCCAGTAGCAGCTGTCCAACTCCAAGGTACCTATATACTGCTAGGTGAACAGGGGCATCAGAGCGAGATACTCTACCCATTTGTTTCCGCCTTGGCCAAGAATCGAACCCGGGCCCTCAGGACTACACTCCCAAGTGCTGTCCACTCAGCCGCGAGACCCCGCATCTGTGTGTGTGTGTGTGTTTTCTCTTACCTCCAGAGCAAAGGAGAATCTTTCATAATCATTTACTTATTCGGAACACTGGGCTCTTTTTATGCACGAATTTGAAATTTTAATTCAATTAGTTCTCCAAGAACTGGTTAATTTCTTGTAATTATATACTTTGATTGGAAATATTAATTGTTTAATTGCTTCTTGTGGTAATGATGTCAGGACCAACTGAGCTTGCCTGAGTCCACATAGCTATCAAGTGTGCATTAATTTGTTAATCAAACCTAAAGAGAAAACTCAAGAGATTTATTTCTTAATATTTTATGATTAGAAGTTATGGTGAATATTTCCCACACATTGAGAGGGGAAGGAGAGGAGGGCCGAGGCAACCCCCACCTGCTCCACAAGTCGTATGCGAGCCCCCTTTCCTCACTGAGACGAGGGGAGACCCTAGAGAAAGGTCATCCCTTCCTCACTGTGACAAGGGGAGATCCTTGAGAAGGGTCACCCCCTTCCTCACTGTGACAAGGGGAGATCCTTGAGAAGGGTCACCCCCTTCCTCACTGTGACAAGTGGGAAACCCTTGAGAAGGGTCAACTCATGAAATGTAACAAGAAGTAACTGTCTCAGGGTAGTCTGGTCAAGGTAGTGTTGACAATGTCGTGTGGAAGTGGTAAAAGCAGCAGCATGAAGGGGATAAAAATCAGTATATCTTTCTAACGCATGGTTAAAGTCTAAAATTCACCTGATTATATTAAATATACCAACACTTGAAACATTTTAAGACATTAACTGAACATTGAGAGGAGCAACTAATTGCCAGTAGTGTACTGGCTATTCTCACCACCTTGGTTCAGACATGCCCAGATATGATATAGATAATCTTTGGCAAAGTACTATATATGCACAATTTTTATTATTATTATGCATTGACTAACCTATAAATGACTTGCTTCCAAAATTTTACTTCACGAAAGGCTTCCAGTTTAATTGCAGCCGAGAGGGATATAACTGACCTATGGGTGTATCCTGGAAATGAAGTTATTTCTTTGTATTAATTAGTATACTTAGCGAAAGATTCAACTGTATGTACTGTGTATATATGTACTGTATGTTTTATTTATGTATATATAGGCCTTTTTTTTAAAGCAAGATTTAACAAGTGAACATTAAATGGGAGTATATCCAACACTTAAATATCCCCTCCAAATAAATAAAAGTGCACACTAAAAAAAATCGTTGTCAAATTAAAGTAAAGACAAGAACCTCATATTCCATTTAACTGATCCTATTGTTTAGCAGTAAATTTTAGACCTTGAGAATGAAAATAAAATGGATCCCTAATGAAGGTGATCATTATGCAGGGCACATCTACCGTTTGCTCTTTTTTCTTTTGAAGTTTACCGTGTATAATTTCAAGAGGATATTAGGGTAACAATAAATTAAAGTAAAAATTGACAAGATGCAAGCTGATATTTAATGTCATACCGACTTCCTAATAATGGAGATTCATGCACACTTTAAATAACACATTCAACACATGCTTACTACATCCTTATTGTAATATGCACTCCCAGTTTTGGAGCCTTTAAGCATAAACAAATTCAGGAAGAAAATAGTATTTATCTTATTAATCCAATGTGAGTACCTATTCCCAAGTATAAACACAGCAGCCTAAAAAACGTCAAAAGCTGCAGGTAAACCATCTGAATTAATATTATAGTGTTTATTTGCATTTTTGAACCATTATTTTACTCTGCAGGACTGAAACCATAAAGAGTTGCAACTCTTGTAAGGAGCTCGGCCACAACTTGACGAAGATGAGGGTCATGTGCATGTGCAGTTAAGGAACGTATTGTTGGGAACAACAGAGGTAGCAACGGCCCTAACTCAGAGTCGCTTAGCTGACTGATGAGATCAAACACCGTCACCACCATTTCTGTCCAAACCTTGAGGTGTGCTTCACTGTCCTGTTGGAAAAGGGTATCATTTAATAGATTTATAATACCAGTATTATATAAACATTGAATCAATAGCAGCCATTCAGAATATTATAAGACATGTATTTTATTTGTGTCATGTATTTTATAGTATTTCTGCATGGAGGGGTTCAACACTGCAAACCCCTTTAAACTCATTGTTCCCCCCAGTCAAAATCAGCAATTAGAACAAATTCTGTTTGCAAATAACCTACAGCCCTGCTAAATTTTCTAAATGTACTCAACACACAAACACTACACAGATATTGTTGGTGTTCTTTAAACATACAAGACCCATATCACAATACTAACCCTAACCTAAAAATATTCTTGGATGGATATAACATAACACGTGAATATTATCACACAAGAAATATATCTGATATTCTCAGCAGACTAAATCAATAAAAACACACACTTCAAATAAGAGATACCTAAAATACTGAATTCCCTTTCTAACAATATACAAAAATTACTCAATTTAATGTTAGGTGAACAGAAGCATTAGATGAAAGGAAATGTGCCAAACCATTTCTGTCCCTCCCGGGAAATGTACCTCGGATACCCTATTGCACATGAAGAACAAAGTCAACTGTAATACAAGACCCTGAATGGAGCCAGCCAGAGCAACTAGTTACAAGGAGCCACTTAGTGGATCCTCCAGAAATGAGAGAGGATTCTGAAGTGTCCTTATTTTCTTCCTTATTTAGAGGAAAATAAGCTTGATAGTCTGAAACAATTAGGAACATACCTTCATGAGACTGTTAGTTCTTTGTTCTTCAATCTCTGGGGGCACAGGTTCGGCAGGTCTACTAGGACGTTTCTCCAAAAATGGATTTGTTCTCTTTTCTCTGTGTAGTGACGGAAGGGAGTGCTGGTTTTTCCTTCGCCTATAATCAGTCATTAAAGTGGCTATGTCTCTTTCAGTGGCGACACGATAAATGCTCTGCTGAGCTCCTGGAAATTTGACACAAACAATTCAAACCTGATATACCATCTTTTAGTTATTGTCATGTTGTAGAAATTTACAAAAATAGAAAAACCATGAGAGTAACACAGACAATGTTAATATTAGATATATACAGTACATACAACCTTTTGTGGTAACATCGCCGAGCAGGGATTATGAAGGGATACCTGCTGTAAAAAATACAGGGATTACGAAGGCTATGTGATAGTGAACAAACATGAATGTAAAAAAGACTATGGAATACAGTTATCTCTATGGAATTAAGATATGTTATGACAATCTCATGGCAAGAGGGGCTGAGTATTTGAATATGAAGCACAAAAATTTTGTCATGTTATATAAATACAGAATGTCACTTCACTGATTGCCGATATATGATATTAACCCACATGGGATGAGCTTACATTATACTGGTGGGCTGTCATGGAGGTGAAGTCATGGGGCATTGACTGCTGAGTTATGGTGAATATAATGCTGGTATATTAAGTTTTCAGAGATTATCTGCAGAATGCAAGGTAGAGTGACAACTACAAAATCCTCCCCAAACAGTAACTATCCTTCATTATATAATCCTGTATCAAACTAGGTACTGTATATAGATACATTTTATTAGGAAAGTAAAAGTGAATATATTATGCAAAGGCAAAGGCATCAGTGAAATGAACTGCGATGCACTATATGTGAAATGACAGTTGAACATTGGATTACATATGCTAGAATTGAAAACCCAACATTGAATGTAACGAAACGGTTCTTACTGGTAAAGCCCCGGTGGCTCCCTGTCGTTATCGCACTGAGATTGCGCCGTGCTACAAAGTCACATCAGTCGCAGGAGTTCTCTGTGGCCTAACTGGAACCCGAGCCAGAATCTGGCCCACTTCACAGAGGTACAAAGAGCAAATGACATTCTGCCATTTCATTGGAAAGCATCCAGACAGTCAATGAATCTTTACAGATAACTACTGGGTTCACAAGTACCAAAGCCCTGGCTCTGCCAAACAACTCTCAAATTATTCAAATGAAACTAAATAATTGAATTCACTAAATTTGCTTGAAACCATTAGTATCAATTGCTGCCATTAGGCAACCCAAAACCAGCCAATTCTGGAGCAGATGCCCCATCATGAAAGATCGAAGATGAACCAATGGTCTGTTGAGTACCTCTTCAGCACTGGGAATAATCGGGACAACCAACGAAGGGACAAGGTTCGCTTGACTACACCCAAGTCTAACCCCATTGCAAGGACCTGAGGCACCCTCTATCCTAAGAGAATATTATTGACCTACTGCACACAAGAGGCTATTCTGGAACCTGGAACATTCTATACAGGTGACAGGGAGACTTCTAACATTAATGAACCATTTTCTAACTGACAGACAGATGAGGGAAGTAATTAGCGACCATGTATCTGACTGGAGGAGTGACAGTTTACCAAATTGTAAACACCAAATTGTTATCATCCCAACTCTGCCTATGACAATGTTAACAAGAGTTAATGAAACCCAACTCTTAGTGTCAGGCTAAATGAAACTATGAAAATGAATTTTTGGAGAGTTAATTTTTTAACTTCCTTTTCAAGTGAAAAAAGTAAGGAAAAATAGAGAAAATTCATGCTAGAATCATTTATCTCACCCTTTTGCCTTACCTGCTAAACTAGCAATGCCAGAGTCTCCACCCTCGGCAAACTCTGGCAACTCCGAGTCTTCAGAGTCAGAGCTGTAGTCTCGTGCCAAGTCCGAGAAGGTAAAAGGCTTTTCTTCATGAACTTCTTCTCTTATAGACAAGTCTGAAGGAACTGTTGCACAACTAGGACTGGCACCAATGGTCATTGTGCCAGAAATGGGATCTTTATCTTCAGTTTCTACATCCAAGTCCATTTTCTTCCCTTTTGTAAAATGCTCATTAAATTCTTCAAGACTCCTTGTCCACTGAGCCAAACTTTTACGATGAGCTGTAGGAAATTCATCTGGCTGCACAGTAAGAAAGAAAATAGGTTGATCATCAATTCTATCCACTGCAGAATAATGACCATCACGATCTATAACAAGATCTAAATACACATCACAGAGCTCGGTGAAGGAATCCCGTAGCAACTGTATGTACTGCATCGTGTCTTCCTTTAAGAGATGTTTGGGCCGAGGGCACTTTATACTTGTAGGATCCGGTACATCTTCATTATCATTGTCCATATCGGCAGATTTCCCAAGTTCATTTAATTCTCTTTTGAAGGTATTTTTTGCCTTGATATCTTGCTCAAGAACCTCCTTTACTTCAGGAAGCCCTAAGCCATGTTTCACTTGTGCTAAGGTCAAGTCAAATAGAGTAACCATTCTTAATGTCCAACTAGCTCCTGCCTGTTTGTAAAGATTTGCTGCTCTTTCTGCTTGAGCTACCTTCTGAATTAAGAATTTTAATCCTGGACGACGATCAAATTCAACAGCTGCTGTATATGAAACTTGCAGTGCGTTAAGCAACACCTGCACATGCTCAGGAGTCATAAAACGAAGAAATCCTGGAACTTGGCCTTCACTCTCGGCAACTCTTCCTTCTTCACTGTCTCCTTGAGAAAAGTCTAAGCCCTGGAGCAACACATTAGCTAAACTGTTGGCAAGAAAAATAGGCAGCTATTAATTCATTGATTTGTTTTGAGCAAATTTAATTGTAAATTCACAGTTCAAAAAGGAGAATATTCAACAACCTGTTAGTATAGTGCAAAAATATATTGATAAATGCATAGATGTATTACATAAAATGATCAAGACAGGAGATTATGCAAATGTATAATACTATACAATTTTAATTGAAACAACTAACAAATTACATGGGAATGTTTTACTAATACTACATTACTTCAGGAGATGCAAAATTTATGCCCCACAAAGTGGTGGGTGGTAGGGTTGTGCACCACAATACTCGTACACAAACTTAGCAATAAAACATACTTTATTTGTATACATCATTCTCAAAATTATACCACACCTTGGTATAATATGTGGAGATCCCCGAACCAGAAGTGTCCCCAAGGTCTGAAGAAGAATTTGATGAGCAAGAAGACCCACAACTAATGTTCGGAAGGGAACACGAACAGGTTCTCCTTCTATAGTGTCTGGGTTGATGGTACCCATTTTGTAAGTAGGTCCTTGCTCTTCTGGATACAACAGGAAGATAAATGATCGATCTTCAGCATCTGGGTTATCTATATTGGCAGATACGTTACTACGCTGAGTGTCTAATAGGAAAACCTGAAAAAGATAAAATACAAGCTCAGTAATGTATTGAAAATGCTTATGAATTACAAAATTTAAACTTTTTTTTTTAAACTTTCTATGGCGTATTCATTAAACAAAGAAAAACCACCGTAAAAACACCTTAAATGTTTACTTCTGAATACAGTAGTTACAACAAAACCCAATAAAGTTGAATATTTTACCTGATGGGAGAGTTGCCTCAGGCGGTCACTGTCCTTGCCAGTGCAATCTCTTCTGGCTGCTACTTTGACTTGACCTACATCACCATAGAAGTTTGGTGAGTCTGGCTGGAAGAGGTTCATCAACTGATACAAAGGATACAGAGCCACCTGCAAGAGATACAAGAAATCCAACAGAGCCAAAGGATACAGAGCCCTGTATCCTTTGATACAAAGGATACAGAGCCACCTGGAACAGAGATACAAGAAATCCAAGATACTGTAATAGTAACGTGTTAATTAACTCGTGCTTTATTACTTAGAGAGAGGAAAGAATTTTTTAATATGAAAACATAATGAAAGAGAGTTGGTAAAAATACCCAAGGTTCAATATTAACATTTAACATTTACAACATGCCATAAAACACAAAATAAAGCTTCACATCTATGTGCTACATAATCCAAATTTGGTAAAATATATGAACATCAAAAACAGATTGACAATGTCCCCAATGTTTATGGATTATTATATAAATCACAAATAAAATTTGTTTTAATGGTACATTACACCAAGCAAATAATGGGAAACATTTAATAGAACCCTCTAACGTAATGAAGCTTATCACTTGATATTTTATACCTGGCAACCACGGTGAAGAGCACACACCACCACATTCCAATACTCGGGTGGTAGATTTTCACCGCAACTGTTGATAACATGTCTGCAATAAAATAAAGTGTTGAATGTCATGAAATGCCCTTTTCTGGTTGGGGTCCTCAGTAGCTTCCTGAGCTAAGCACTAATTTAGCCACCCTAGGGGCAGTGTTTTACAACTGGATTTCTGCGAGACTAATATAGAAAAGATAAAAACAATAAATATTTATCACAAAATAGATTTGTAACAAATATTTCTTCATTACAGTCTTGAATCAGCATTATATGCACATAAAATTTTAAGAGTTGTGCCATGGTATAAAGGCTGGGAATGTTCTCCCTAAGGGAGATCAACCCAAAACCCAATATTTAAGCTACACCACAAAGAAAAAAAGGCATTATCATGCAATATTAAAAAAAAATCTTATATTATTTATTAACATGACAGTAAATCAATAAGACTATGTTAATGCTTTTATATTCTGATGATTCAATATGTCCCACCTATAAAACACATGCTCACGTTCGTGTGATGAAATATGTCATCAGCTCGTTAATTTTTACTTAAATGAATTACTTAAATGAGTCAGAATATGATTCTGCCTTCAAATCACATGCCACACAAGTGGGTGCAGATTAGAGGCCCCTGTGGTGGGTGGGCCATGTTCACTAATACCTCGCATAACTCCATTAAATGTCCCTGACCACACCTCACTCATTTCTGCCAATACATCTAGTAATCTACAGTAACTATTTCAAACAGCAATTTAAAGTGTATACTCTTTATAACTCCATACTAGAACTACAAAAAAAAAAAAAAGCCTTTGAATTTATGAAAAAGAACTTAAAAGATGTATCATTTGGCTGTTCCTTTATGCAAGCTCTCATTGTGTTCTAGGACATGCCTCTAGACCTGTGGGCAGGTGTTGCATACAGCACTGTGCCACGGGCAATTTTCAAGCATTCCTGAGAGGTCATAATGTGATGAGGGAGCCACTGAAGAATATTAAATCCAGCCCAGAATAACCAACAGTGGTCTTTCCACAAAAATCACAATTTGTCCCCGATACATAATCTAATTATTTGGTGATCCTTTTACTCTGCTTTTTGTATATTTTTGAAGTTTCCCCCTTTTTCTACCTTTTCAAATTTACTTGTACTTTTCTGTGGTTACTTAGTACCTATGTACCATCTATTTCCTCTGGCTACATTTTTGTATCTCACAAAATTTATTAGAACAATTGCTACTCTGAAGAGCACATGCTGACTACCACCCAGTGGAAGTCATTGGTGGCAGCCAGCAAGAGCCAAAATTAGTAGCCACTATGATATCAAACAGGTCTTTGAAGGATTGTGAACATTTTATAAGTCAACCTTCTGAGGTCATTCCTTGATGGATTAAACATTTTTCCAGTTTACTTAAAGCTCATTTCCCCCCCCCCCACCCCCCATTTAAACACGTTAGATAATGACCAAAGTGAGAATCCAGAAACTAACCTAATACAAGCACAACCAAGTCTGGAGGTGGACTCCGTAGGGTGTGTAATGCACTCCACCAGCACCAGAAGACACTGCTGCAGCATCAAACGTGCACTCTGGTTCTCACTTAAAACACCTAGAAAAGTAATACGTTCCGTTATGACCTGTCTTTGACAAGGCTATCGGTGGACAATTTTCCACAAGGCAATTTAAAATAAAATGATACGGTATTGGAATACATTTAGTGAGGAAACTTAGGGTAAAATCAATATTCATAAATGGCTTCAAAATTGTACCTTTATTAGACATTTTTTTAATGTATTCTACCACCAAGTCTGAGGTGAGACCAGTGTATTGCTTGAATGATGCAGTGAAGTCCCAGGATGTTGGGGAGGAGTAGGTGTTTGACCTTCTGAGCCAACCTTGCATCAAAGGCAACAATAGGTGGTTCACGCAATACATTCCGAATGTGGACCCTAAGGAGAGAGCACATAGGGATGGTACATCAGTAATAATGCCACTTCGATAAATCTCCTGTAAATAACAAACATATAATGTACAGTCTACACCTTTCCACAGTTTGAGTTTAATTTTTTAATTACAATACTGCATATGCAAAGCATCAATTTTCAGTTTTCTACATTTAAAAGTTAATCACACAAACACCCCTTTAATATTTGTTTCATAGATAAATGATTATAAAATAAGTACAAATTTATCCAGGAATTAACTGGCCCTCCATTTTCATGCTCTGATATTTTTTATGAAAGCACCAATACAGCACCTCTCATCTTTCACAATGACACTTCATACTTTCTATGAAGATTTATGTTCACCTCATTGTTTATTAATTAGGAAATGAATGATGCCTTTGTTTTAAAGAAATACCTGGGCAATCTGGTAAACTACGAAGTAGTGAGAACAGCGTATCCAGTACTTGTGGCTGATAACGTCTTGGACAAGTCATTGTTGCTCCCGCGAGTCCTTCTAGCAAGAGGTACCATACTTGCAAGATTCCGCTGCTGCGATCCATTGATGCCAAATAAATTCCCTTGGGACAGTTGTGGGAAGGCCACAGTGGTGCATAGGAAACCTGTCAATGCATCACTTGCTTATAAATTCGTAATAATATTCAGCTTACCTCTGTCATATATAGGAATATGTACTTTCAATTGCAACAGCAGAATATGTGAATATGTAGAATCTTGTATGAGTTAATACACACTTAATACCTAAATTGTGGCTATATTTTTTCAATAGCTATCCTTATTAAGTGCAATGCAGAAAGAACAGTAAAGCAGTATATTAAAAAATCCTTACTGTAGTGTTGGTGTTGGAAAGTGTCAACTTTCACAAAGTTGTGCACAGAAGCCAGTTTCATTGCCATCACTAACATGTATGTGTGAGTAATTTACTATGTATATTGACAGGATGAGAGCCATGATCATGGCAACATGTCTTTCCTACAATCTTTGTCATACAATGTTTTGAAGCTTCTGATAGTTGGGGCATACACTACCCTCTCATTCTAATTATTCCCTGTCTACCACACAGCAAAATGAATATTTATTATTTTTTAGGGCATCACCGTTTGTTTTCTAGCTTCTCTTGTCTTGTCTACGTTTTGCTTGCTTGTGGCCTATAAGAATTTAAGGCAATTAATTTTTTGGTCTGGTTTCATATCTCTAATGCTACCAACTTTACATCTATCGAGTTATTGAATATTACTGCCTTTACATTTAAATGCTCCATAATCATCAATTTTGTACTCAAGCTGAATAGCTCCCCCCCCCCCCCCCATTCCCCTAGAAATAGAATCTCATCTAGAATTCTCGCCTCTAGTTTTGGTTCCATAAACATCATGATATCCAGTAAATTCTTTTGTATATTATTTCTTTCTGTTTTCAAACTCATTCTATATATACATAGTATATTAGTCTAATATTTTCTAGAATTTTTTCCTCTTTTTTAGGACCAATATTCATCTTTCTCTATTGCTGTGCATAGTTGCCTCAAGAGTTCCATTTCACCAGTTCCCCAAGTCCTACTACCTTGAAGAATAAAAAATATTTTTCTTATTACAAATATACAGTGTACAGTATTACTACAAGATTGAAAACTATAAAAATGCAAAGTTTTTACAAGTTACCTATTATCATCATATTCATACCTAATGAAATGGGAATCTGTTGAGCTGAACACACGCCATTTCAACCTTAATCATGTCTGTGACAAGGAACTTAGCAACTGGTCTCACTGCATAGTTTTGAAGGGAAGGGGAGATAGTGGAGAGTATCAATCCACAACAGAGTGACTGCTCATTGTCAGACTAAAGAGCAAAAACAACCTTCTCAAAACCCCTGCAAGCAAACATTGTAATTACCTAAATGTAATTACAGGATTAGAGCTACACTTCTGGTGTCTCATCTTCTTTGAGATTATCTTGAGTTATCTTGAGATGATTTCGGGGCTTTAGTGTCCCCGCGGCCTGGTCCTCGACCAGACCTCCAACCACAGGAAGCAGCCCGTGACAGCTGACTAACTCCAAGGTACCTATTTACTGCTAGGTAACAGGGGCATCAGGGTGAAAGAAACTCTGCCCGTTGTTTCTCGCCAGCGCCCAGGATCGAACCTGGGACCACAGGATAACGCGTCTAGTGTTCTGTCCGCTCAGCCACCAGCTTCCAAGCACTACTTTCTCCCTTAACTTATTCCAACTGTCTACCACTTTGCTTGCAAAAAGAAGACTAATATTTTTTTGGCACCTCTGTTTCCTTAGCTTGAATTTATGACCTCTTGTTCTTCAGGCCTGCCAGTGTCAGGAATTCCTGTCAATTTGGTCAGTTCCCAGTGTTATTTTGTAAGTGGTGATATCACCTCTTTTTTTCTTTTATCTTCTAGCTTTGGCATATTCAATGCCTTTAGCCTCTCTTCATAACTCTTGGTTTTCAGGTTTGGAAGCCAATTTTGTAGCATGCCTTTGTACTTTTTCCAGTTTACTGATGTGCTTCTTGAAATATGGGCACCATACAACTGCTGTATATTTCAATTTTGGTCTCATGAACAGTTTCTTTAGTTTCAGTTTCCCCAATCTATTAAAAGCAATTCTGAAATTGGAAAGTGCAGCATATTTTCATATATTTCTGTATTCCTTTTGGTAAATCATTTATGTTGATGATGAACATTACTGGTGCACGAACTGAGCCCTGTGGTACTCCGCTAGTAACACTCCTCCAGTCAGATGCATTGCCTCTGATTATCGCTCTCAAACACTATGCTGAAGCACATTCCCTAACTTTCTTGCATAGTAGGTCCTTATTTTCTCAACCTTGGGTAGGTCATTTTCTGACCTACCAGGCAGCATCTCAGCAGCTGCTCTGAGCAGCTCAGAGCAGCATCCCAACATAATTTTCTGACATTTCAGGTTGGGATGCTACTCCGAGTTCAGGTTTGAAGACTGATCCATTTTTCTCTGGTTTTGGAAGGTATAAATTATTAGGATGAACCTTTGACCCCTCTTTTGGGTGATGGTCACCAGGCCGGATAGGACCTATCCTCAGGTTAGGGGGATTTCTTTACCTTCTATCCCAGTTTGAATTCAATGCTTACTTGGTGCCCTCCTATGGTACATTTCATCATGTCAGGATGGGGCAGATGTGCCCTTTCTGTGCAAGTACCCTCTTTCCATCATGCCTGCAGGAAAGGTTAGGCGAGACATCTTATTGCTCCTGTTCTTGAGATTTTATCCAAGGTACTGTAGCAACAGAATGAAAGCATTCAGGAAAACAAATTATTGAAAGGAAAAATTAATGAACTAACTTACCTCTTTAGGATTCATGTCGGTGATTTCAGTAACTAATGTCCATAGGAGATTCTCATCAATGTTTGGCAGATGTGGGTCTACTAACTGGGGTGGCGAATGTATTGTGATCCTGCAAAACACAATCAGATTTGTCTAGTTCCCTCCAATATAAATTATTCATCCAATTTATTTTATGCAGAAAGCTCTTACAAGGAATAAATTGTCTATACCCATACAAAATAATGTACAAATTTTACTTTAATGTTTATAGCCCATATATTGTTTCAAAATAATGAAGCTTCAAAATTATGGAGCTTCTGCAGAATATTCTATAATCTATGACAGTATAGGTATCATAAGTTGAGCCTGGCCTCAGGAGTGGAAGAACTCCCTAAACACACTCCAGGTATAGCTGGCCCTTAATCTGGCTGATAAATATGTTCCCAAAAAACCTCAAGAAGATTAAATTTGCACAGATCAAAGAAGCTTATGTGGGAAAAATCCAGCTCTGAATACATTTGCACTACATCAAATTACCCATTATACAAAATACTGTATAGCTAAAGTAAGTATTTCTTCATTATCAACTCCATTCCTATAAAATATGGCATGAAATTTGTGTGAAACCCACCTAACTTCGTATTTCCTCAGTTTGAAGGACTCTTGGTGAACGACTCAAATTCATCTGTGCTACAACACTACTGTACCTTAAAGTTCACTGAACATATTAAGCTGCTTTAGTGAAGTAACCATGTGTCCTCTCACTCACATTCTTTCCCAAAAGACTTGAAGCATTTCCTGAACTACAAGAACACAAATGATGAACTATCCATTACGAATGTGGAATCACAATGTATTTTATTATATTATATAGTATATATATGTTTATGCAGTATAATTTTTTGTTTGTTTACACAGGTATGTACAGGAACAGACAACTGCTGACAAGTTATAAAAACTTGTGCAGAACTTGTTAGTAGGGTGAGGGTTTTTTCCAATCCATAACTCATAGTAAGCCTTACCCACTAGTTTTCCCTGGAATACGACCCACCAATTATTTAACAACCAGGTACCTAATTACTGCTGGATGAACAGAGGCATACAGTTGAGGATTGGCACCTAGTCAATCCTCCCTGGCCAGGGTACAAACCGAAGCCAAATAGCTCGCAGGGCAAGCGTGTTACCACTGTGCCGCCAGGGACTGTATCATACCTATGAGCAGCATGGAAGACTGGGCAAGCTGGCATCTCATACATGGAGGCCAGTATAGCAGCACATCGGTGCAAGTAGCGAAGGGCATCAAGGCACAGATCACCACTCACAAGTTCATCCCATCCAACCACTGTTTCATCACAGCTTTCCTCCTCACCTTGTAAAGCACAAATTACTGAATAAACACAAATGTCTGCTATTAAAATAAAAGTTATATAAAATATGACCTTATGCTGCAGGTAACCTTCCATGGTCATGCTTAAAGTGTATATAGTGGCATTACATGCTGTCAGCTGAGTCAGCTACAGGGGTGCTAGGATCTCCGAAGCTTTATATTTATAAAATGCAATGTACTATTGACAGTTCATGACAATAACACAGATATAAGGTAAGAGTTCTGCTCTGGAGCAGTTAGCTCATGCCCTTAAATCCTATGGGGCCAGACTTTTGATACATTGTACAATTACAGTATCTTCAAGCACTGATTCATATAAATGGTTATGAAAGCTTAAAAACAGACTTCAATAGAAGGACATCTTGGAGAGGGGATTAAAACTTTAACAAAAAAACCTAAGAGCTGACAACAGAAGTGCTTTCCAAACATGTATACAAGGCAATTTATATCTGCAGTGAGGCCGTTACAAAATTATACTAATCCTGCTTCACACCCACCCAACTGGGCTGCAGCTTCACAGTCGTGTGCATGCATTGCCAATCAAATGCAAGTAAATATATGATGTAAATATAAGATTTTTTAATATATGTAAAATATAAAATTTCACAAACTGTCAAGTGCTGTAAATTAAAGAAACTACCTGCAACAAGTAATTTATATTCACTGTACTTAAGAAATGAGAATAAAATCGATACAAAAGCTGGTAAAGATAAAAATATGACCATTACACAACGGCTAGACAAGTTATGAGAATGTGAGCAGTCTGGATTGAGGGCTGGAAACGAACATACCTGATCCTTTGACGTGCTTGAGCAAGCACAGTATACAGTCCAAAGCTGCATTAGCAAACACCAAAACATTATCCGTAGCTAGGAAGGCCTCAAACACATCTCTCACAACATGCAAATGGCCAACACTTTCTCTGGTGGTTGCAGTGCTTCCAACTGGGGAAAAAACAACGAAAACATCAGTAATTACCTTAACGTAGATTAGATAGTTTATTAAGTGTTATTATTTATTTATTTGTAAGTGTTTACCCCAAAAATATTGATTTTGTGAGGATTTTCGGTGGCCTGGAAAAGCACCTCCCATTTATAGCATTGCACATATGGAAAATCTTTATCTGCATTCCAAACAATTGCTTTATAAACACAGTCTCAAAAGTAACTCGTTCATAATTGGGGAACTTTCTGTACTCGAAATTGCATATAGTACATCTGACATCATATCAGGCATGTGTATGGTCAAAATAAGAAATATCTTTTGTAAATTGTTAGGTGGAAGTTGAAGGTATAGTTGGTTACCAAAAATGTAATAGATCTTTCTTGAGGTTATCTTGACGTGATTTCGGGGCTTTAGTGTCCTCGCGACCCGGTCCTCGACCAGTCCTCCACCCCCAGGAAGCAGCCCGTGACAGCTGACTAACACCCAGGTACCTGTTTTACTGCTAGGTAACAGGGGCATAGGGTGAAAGAAACTCTGCCCATTGTTTCTCGCCGGCGCCCGGGATCGAACCCGGGACAACAGGATCACAAGTACAGTGTGCTGTCCGCTCGGCCGACCGGCTCCCTAGATGCAAACATCCTTTGCATCATTTTTGCCACAAGTATTTTGTCTAAGCTTATTCTGACTTTTTATTAAAACAAGGACAAATAATGAAGAAATAGCAGCGTTTCTTTATGTCAAAATAAGAAATAACGTCTGTAACCTTCCATTAGTGAATAAAAGCTGGTTAATAATTTCCATTACCTTTCCAGTCTATTGTAAGCTACACCACATTCAACTTCTTAATTTTTATGAGGGGGGGTATGACTTTTAATCTAATCAAACAAAAGCAGCATTTGCTTAGATTGAAACAGTAAATAATTATTGGAAACACTGCATGTGTTACAGTATCTTAATATGTAGATATGAAAATACTGTCATTTCAGAGGATGCCTTAAAATTTCTATGGTAAGACTCAAGTTCTCTACTTGAGAGTAACTTACTACCTGTATTAGTGGGTCCTGATGATACTGGAAGGATTGATGGAGGACGCACACACCTCAATGCACCAAACAGAGGACGCCATCCTGATCGTATTTCAGGAGTGCAGCTTTCCACAAATTCACATATGCTACTTACAATCTGAAATGCAGATAAATTATAATAAATGCTCCATCTACAGCTACTAGAGACCTATATAAGCACAGATGGAAACGTCAGACATGTTGCTTGGTGGCAACAATTACCTGATCCTGAATATCCAAGTCACAAAGCTCCAGACACAGCAGGTTTTCAAAAGGCTTGAAGAGGGCTTCATTGAAGTGGAAGTGTGGCAATTCTGTCTGGTTGCTCAGCAATGCATTGACAATATCATGGATCGAGCTCACTGCTTTCTTGCTCACTGATCCATCTTTGTGACATGCAGCCTGAAATGAGTTTTACATACATAAATCTAATATATTTCCTTACAATCAGAAATGAAATGAGCAATATACTGCACTGTAGTTTTGTAATATATAAAGGATACAAATTTGTATTTCATTATTATGAATAACAATTACAGTCAATATCTCCAAACAATTTTGCTCACAGGATGGAGACATCATTGCCTACCCTTCAAGTCGTGGTAATGATGTCTACACCTATGCTTGCTTAGTGTTGTGGTACAACAAGTTCTTACGTAGCCATATATTTATTCATGTTTGTACATAATTTGTTCACTCATTCAGAGTAACTTTAACGTTTCTATTTTATTGTAATTTCATATGAGTATAAAAGCCAAGCTGTAAATTGAGTACTGAAGTAATTAATTTGTTGTTTTATAAATTAAATTAGCTATATTTTTCACACATTTACTTTAATGCTTGCCCATAATTTCACGCTATAAAGGTCAAATGCATTTTCTTTTTATATTTAACGTTTAATTGTGAAGCTTACCACCTGCTGGGTATTGCTGCTGTACCTTCTCACGTAACACTAGGTATAACTGCTCTTCATATATAGCCAAAGAACTTTTTAATTACTAAGAATGCCTCATCTGCTACTAGTATTAACACAGGCATAAGATAGATAACACTATGAATATAACGAACTTCCAAGCCAAGGCTAAGCAGAGTAAAGAATAAATTTACAAGTTACAGTAAATTAAAGGAATTATATAATTGCTACACATCTTACCTCCATAAAGTGAGGGCCAGCAACAGCCCATGCCCTCATTATGTGTAGGAGAGGTCGACCAGAGTTGACAGCACGCAGCATCACCTCGGCTAAACGGTGTAGCAACAGAATGTCGCCACCCTTGCCTCGTGCAACGTCTGTTCCTGAAGATGTGTTTGTCTGTGGATAGAAACTTGGCAACTCGAATATTGACTGATTTCATCCATTTCACAGTAAGGACAAAATTTATGGAAGGTCTGAAGTTAATTTCATAACTAGTAAGTTTAAAAAGACTCATAGTTACCGTACCTAAAATTACTCACAGTACAAGCAAACATGTTTGTACTATACTGTATGATACATTAACTTAAGAGAAACATAGTATAGTACACCTAGTACTATGAAGCTACAGCAGTGGGAAGCAGTGGGATGTTGCTGTGGATATTTTGCTGGAGTACGATGGTGTTTATTTCTGTCTTATTTACACAAACCAAAAATAATTACACATAGTATGTGATATAAATATATTTACAGATCTTTATTTAAAAAAAAAAAAAACAACAATCTGAAACCTATACAGCATAATTTATGATGGAAAGACACACACACATACATGTTAAGCAAAATATGGTCACCGAGGAGTTTCCAAGACAAGTGTCTCAATAAAATTGGTCCTTCTCTTCACTCGTAGTAAGGAAAACAAAGCACTTGAAATAAATGCCAAACAAAACAGGCCATCCGACACAAAAAAACTTTTTAATTTTGATTGCAGTTTCAGAAAAAACAACCCAGAAATAAAGACTTTAAAAACTTGAAGTAGTGTCAAACTAGCAATGACTCAAATGACTCAGACTTTAGTCAAATCCAAATCTGATAATCTGAAATAAAGAAACAGGAAAAGTACTGTAGTGCACAAAACCTCCCAAGACAGTACGTACCTTCCTCGGCCACTTGATAAGTCCTTTGTGTGGAGTGTGTGGAGACATGCGTGAGAACAGTTGTGCTTGAGAAGCTGCACATAGCTCTGCTAGGAAGCTCACTAAAGATGCCATGTTCAATTTTGTAGAAGCATCATCAAACAACCTAAGACGACATTTTTTTATGTTAAAATGTTAATGGCTCTACAATTCAGTAAGGATGCACATTTGAAATGCTGTATTCCATCTTTATACAAGTTTAAACAATAACATTTGTTAATAACATCAATATACCCTGGTCACTTTATGATCACGTGCTTGAATATCGAAGGGATATACAGCAATTCTAATCAAGTGCTACTCCTTTCTCAATTGCATACATGCTGGTTAACTCTGCATGTCCCTCTTGGCAGATATAACATAATACTAAACTGACTGGCAAAGTTAGATGTTAAAATAGCTGCACTGTATCATTTTATCTATTTCAGTTTAGTCCTGCTACAGGCAACTATACACCTTACCAACTTAAAAAGTAAAACCTCCTTGAGGTGCACTTAAATATTTAAGCCTTAAGAATTTTTTCCTTCCAAAAAAATTCCAGACAATTAATACGAACCCAACATACTGTAATCTATTTTTTCAATTTCGTGCATGCATCACATGAATCAAGAATACAGTAGTACTTTACACATTTGGTATAAAGGCTAGGAAGGGCAACCTAAGGAATATTTTTTTTACTTGCAATAAGGACAAATCATACCAAATCTGAAAAATTCCCCAAGAATTAGATTACACTAACAACTGACAGAGTTATTTTATTAAAAATGCTGGATAATCCATCACAAGAGTTAGGAGCTGGTGCACTAGACAACTGATAACTAAGAAAAGGCTCAAGACCTAGAGCTCAATCCCTGCAAACACTTAGGTTAAAGGAAGCTCATGTAATTACCTAAGACAAGTGAGCTAACAAGGGTTTATCTCACCTATCCACCAGCTGCGTAAGGGCACATATGGCTTTCCCTGTATCTTGAGGCGAGAGGAACCCACTGCTGTTGGTGTCACTCTGACTCTCTCGAATGAGCTCCTCGACACTAGTGCTTGGGGCCAAAGGTGCCACTGGTACCACAAAGCGATATGGATCATCACTGCAACCATTGGAAATCATTATAAGAGATATATACAAAATTAAAAAGCCAAGCCAAGCCTAACAGTAGCAAATAAATAACAATATAATACAGTAGAAGAAAGAGCTTGGAGGCGAGCCTTTATGTGCCCAAAATGATGCGTGTTATTACTGGCTTTATATAATACACAAATTCTGTACCTACTGGTACTAATTTACCACTAACAAGTTTTCCATATATATTTTAAATAAAACCATCATATGCAGGACTGGATTGCAGTAACAAAAATCAACAAAAAGTTTTGTATATTAATACACATTTTTCCATGTAATTTAGGTATCATTTCACTAATAAAAATAATTCTGAGAACAAAATTATAAAAATGTAGTGAAGTTCACATGTAATGGAAGTTCTTTGGCTATGGCTGGAGTCTGGAATGAATCAGTCCAATCAAGCAGAATTCCACTGTATTGTGTCATGTTAACAAATACAATACCCACACTGAGCACATGTGTAATCTGTTCTGGATCCATATAAATAATCTGGATCCATTAAATAAGCCTCACAAATATGGTTCATACTTGAAAAGGTCATCAGGTGATTCCGATTTCGACTTCTCACTGTTTAGAGGAGGAGGAGCAAGTCTAGTGGGAAAGGACTGATAGCCACTATTATGACTGAAGAAGGTGCGTTCCAGCTCAGCCAGGTATATACAGCATCTGAAAAAAAAGAAAAAATTACAGACCCCAAAAGATCTGTATTCATTACAGACAAATTATTCCTATTTCACCCCTTTCTAGTTTTATGTACTGTATATAAAAGTCACTTCTTAAAACATATAGAGAATAATAATTAGTAAGTTTTCAGAGTTCAATTTCCTAGTCATTTCTAAGCATTTCCTAGAAACTTTCCATGAATACACTTGATCAGATATTAGTTATTTTACTTATCTTTATCTTCTGAATGTAAAGAGAACTAACCTACAGTGTATCCACAATTTAATCATTTATATGCTGCACAAAGCATATATACTGTACATGCATTCTGTATATGCATGAAAATGGCCAAATGTTTACATAAAACATCTTGATTGTGATCAGCCTTACTTGAATATGTGTGTCCAGCACTCTGGGGCATGAGAGCCAAGCTCTAGCCCTGAAGACATGATGACATGAACGGAGAGCAAATGGGCCGTGTGAAGCCGCTGCACCTTCTTCGATATCGCTGGCGATCTCAGATGATGGCGCTTTGGTGTGCTAACTGCATTGCAATCATTATTGGGAAGACAGGCAGATGCAAGCAAGGAAAATACCACACCACAGCGGTTCTGCAGCCCTAAAATAATGATCATCATTTGATGTGTTTAGTACTGACATTTGAAACATGGATGGAATATTTATCATTTATTAGCAATTGATACACTAATATTCTTCCCAAAAGCTTCTACATTGTCAAGGTAACTAAAAAATTTTATTTTGTCATGTAGAATGGTCAAAATACGCCACAAACAACAACCAAAAAATAAAAATTTTGTCATGTATGATATAAAGATATACTCACCTAGAACATTAGCCAGCCTAGCTGATGACTGTAGAGCATTTAGACATCGAGCAAGTAGTTCTTGGGATTTCCGAGACTCCTCTCTAGCCCCTTCTGTACCCAACAGGAGACGCAGAGGACCAGCAAGCCCCCCACTTCCTCCAGCTCCATTCAGTACCGCTCCCAGAACCCCCAACAAACTCTCCCAGCCACACGTGACTATTCGACGACACAGCTTCATTCCTAAAAAAAAAAAGGTACTTAATTTTGATATAATACCAATTTAGTATCATGTTAACAATAATGATGCGAGACATTTAATAGAACTAACTTGAATTCTCTGAGATATAACAATGGATTTTCTCTTTGTTGAGATTGATATTTGTGTTTTTATTAATCTTTACAGTACTGTACTTTATTAAAGTTACAGCACGGTGCTTGGTGAACTAAATGGGACCAACCATGATTTGTTGAAGTGAGGAATTAGTTGCAACCAAAGATGCCTTCTCGCTGCATTTGTGGGATGCAATTCATTGTACAGAATTTTTTAAAATTAGAAAAAATACATTTTTCAGCTGATTCTTCTAATGTTGCACCTATCTAAGCTTTTTATACAAAAATCTACAAAAAACCTATACAAAATTTGATTGGAACCAATTTACCATTGATACCCTAATACTTCCCATGCCCTATGCTAATTTCACTGAGCAAATTATTTAATTCAAATCGTCCTATGATGGACAACTACTGCGAGCCTAGTTGTGATTGCGGAGGTTGAGCTCTGGCTCTTTCAGCCCGCCTCTCAACTGTCAATCAATTAATTTTCCCCCCCCCCCTCCTCTCCCACACACACACACAGGAAGCAGCCCATAACAGCTGTCTAACTCCCAGGTCCTTATTTATTGCTTGGTGAGCAGGGGGGGCATTAGGGTGAAAGAAACTCTGCCCAATTGTTTCTGCCATCGCCGGGGATTGGCCCAATTGTTTCCGCCATTGCCTGGATCAATCCCCAGTCCCTAGGATTATGAATCCCGAGCGTTGTCCACTCAGCTACCAAGCCCCTACCAGTGTGCATTGCAACAAAAGATTTGCCAAAACAAGACATGTTGAATCAAAGCTCCACTGTACTGATAAATCAAATTCTTAAAATTCTTACTCTGATCAATGTGAAGTAT
Source organism: Procambarus clarkii (assembly GCF_040958095.1). Classification (NCBI taxonomy): domain Eukaryota; kingdom Metazoa; phylum Arthropoda; class Malacostraca; order Decapoda; family Cambaridae; genus Procambarus; species Procambarus clarkii. The sequence continues at coordinate 31,071,331 of NC_091184.1, read as the reverse complement.
GTAACTTACACTGTAAAACTTCCCAGTCATCATGCTGTAATTATTCAGACTGTGATTGACACTAACAAATACAATTTAAATAAAATTTAACTACAGTATCATATTACTTGTACTGTATAAACAAAATAATAACCAACTTTTGTTTTACACAATGCATAGTGTATTTTATATGTTCATAGTAATTAAAATTAGATGAAATATTTATAGTGGATCAATTTGGACTAAAACCATTAACAAATCACAAGACACCTTTGCAATTATAGACCATACAGTACTAAGAACATTTTCTGACATCATTCCATCATTAAACCTATGATGACACACTAAATCACTCCCAAACATATTTATCACAACTTGGCTGAGTTTTGTATGTACATATTGTATTATAAATAGAGAAAGGTGTGTTTGCACCTGCTAGCAGCTCTGGGGAACTTGTTACATTGGATGCAGCTTTCTCCAATCGACGATGATCAGACAACATCTGACTCTTCTGTTCTGTACTACCCAGCCCATCCAAGTCTGTGGAAATACAACGGGAATGATCAGGATGTCGAATAACAACAGGGTAATTATTAACACACTGTTTTGCAAGTCTCTTTCTAAATGTAGTGCCAAGCAATCTTGCCAAACTCTTCTGAACAATACAAGGGAGATATTAATCAAGTGACCTGTTACAGTATCAATAATTATTATAAGTTAATATATGAAATATAAGAAAAGTACAGGAGTATAATACTGTAAATCTAAGAAAATTCATAAAACTGAATACTGTATATAAATACAAAAATTTATAAACATGTACTGAACTATATGTATATGCAGAGAATTCAAAGCGAAGTCAAGTAGCTGCAAAAATAAAACAATTAGAGTACACTTCCATTTTACTGCATACAGGAATGCACTTGTTCCTTCTTCCCAAGGATTCCCAACAATTGCATCCCAAGTAATGCATTTGTTTCAAGGTATTTAGAATAGAGGATAAAAATAGCATGGAAATGTTGAATGAATGGATGAGTTATGAAGGTAGTATACAGAACTGAATTTGAAAATAGGAGAAGGTACGATGGTGATTTGATATGCAGTGTGTGCGAGCATAGTTAATAAAGCCGAGAGGAAGCCAGACATTAAGATGGCGAACTATTGACATTTTGCAAATAATCAATATTTATATTGATTATTTTAATCAATAGAAATTTTTTATCTTAAGAATGTGTGGCAAGCCATAATATCACAGTAGACATTAACCCAATAGCCCATTTAGAAAAAAATATAGTAAATCAAGCCACGAAGACAGTATCATGCCACATCCCACCACCATTAAAAACAGCAGACCTTGGGATATATTACCAAAGTCATGCTTAAGGGACCATCGCATGCCATGTTCCAGATCTGATGGAAAACAAATCAAATTAAATAAAACTAGTTACAGCTAAAAAATTGAGCACATAAAAGCAAAGGTACAAAATGAAAATTGCGTATGTTTGAAATGTAAAAAAATAACCCAACTGTGATGAGCTTTTCTCTATTCAAAACCCATTAACTAATACTAGTGTTTCATCCAGTAGACTTTGTATGAGCATTATTCTGATGGAAAGCCACAAAATTTACTCTTGTAGTACCTTTCCTGTCTACTAATATTTGAAAGGATGTCTGGTTGCCAACCAGGAAACTAGAAACCATCCCTAAAATCAGTCAACAGGGAAATGCAAAGGTAGCCAAGGACTACTGTAAACAAATATAATAATGTCACATTTACTCCTCTTGAGAAAAAGCATGGACAAATTCTGCACTCGGTCACCAGCAATATATTCAATGAGTGCCCAAATAACAAGTGTATGTTTATGTTAAAATAAACTGCAGCACCTAGGCCTCAGCTCAGAAATGAGGTATACTAAGGTAGATGCACAACTCGAGAAGAGTCGGATCAGCTGTAGTGTCAACCTCAAAGGAAATATCTCTGCTGGTTACAGGTACTTGCACAATAACTGTAATGCTAGGGAAAGTAACCCAGTAACCAAGAACAAGCAGATCAAAACATTCAGACAGGCCAAATGACTTGACACCATGACATTAAGTGAACACTAAAGCATAGAATCACTTGTACAGACACAGTTTCAGAAAAACCAGTCAAAACTTAACTTAATCCTCACTAACAGAAATGCAAGCCAGGCACAAAATGAGGACAGCCACCTCCTCCATCCATGAAAAAATAGCTGGTGCTGCCACCTGGTGTTGATTGAGGAAGTTTCAGACCGATGGTCGACTATCCTGGAGGTCCTACACATCTTTCACATGCGTGCTGAGTGGTTTGAGATACTATTTGGTATTATATTGATGGTTACTCTGTGGTAGACCAGAGTATGCTCTTCACTCTGCCTGTCACCTTATACTATCAGATAAGACTATATGCAAAGTTAACTTGCCTCAGAGAGTCTCAAAGTAACTCAAGTCTTGCAAGCTAGCAGTGGTCAAGGTGGGCATAGTGCTACGTGCTCAGGGAAGACACTGATTAGTGGGGAAGGGGAGGGGGTAGGGACAGGGGTAGGGAGTGGATGGCGGAGGGGGAGGGGGGTTGTACAGAAAAATTGTATGAAAAAAGTGTGCACTAGCAATAAATGTTCTACCCACTTTGAGAGCTAAAAGACATTAACTCCCTCTCATGTTGTAGAGGTAATGAGTCAGTGAGTTACTGCCTTCATGGGGGCAGGTAATATGAGAGATGTCAGCAACATGCTGACATCTCTACATTACATTTATAATCATCTAGCACCAAACTGTATGCAAACACTTGTACTCAAAATTACACAGTGATTTTATGTGATCTATCAGCAAATACAACTTGCAATGGGTGCATCATATGATGCATCCAATGTAATTTATGGATTATATACTGCATCAACCCCCCCCCCACACAAAACAAAACAAAAAGATGGCATATCAGCTAAAATGCAAATTCCAAATACATATGAACAAACTAAGGATCAACTGTATACTTGAAATTAACAATTGAAGCAACTGAAAGGAACCCTATAACACATCAGTTGATGGGCTCCAATGAGAGTATTAAAGTACTGCATAAGCATACACAGAAGTGCTAAAAGAAAATGACAGTAGAGTTTGAAGTACAATTATTAATAAATAAATACAGAAAAAAATCAGGAAGCATTTCAACAGACTGTATAGTTTTCATTACAGCTGAAAAAAATAAATTATATACATTTTTGTGAATAATGAATAGAAGACATGTCAATCATCACTTACAACAGGTTTGACAGAGGACCGAGTTCTGTAGTAAACGATAGTAATGTTGAATATGGATAGGTTAGGCAGGAACTCGTAAAGCCATAAGCAGAAAAAGTTTAATAAAAGCATAAAAGCATAGCTGGACAAGTGCATGTATGCAAGATATGAAATAAACTAAGGCAAGGTGAAGAAGATACAATATAACAATATGCATGAAAGCGAGATTCTTAAATTCAGAAATATGCAGAGGCCATGGTCCCTGGGTAACTGAGCTTGTGATACAAATTCTGTTGTATCATGGGGTAAAATAAGACATACACAAGATACCAAAAGTAATGTTAATAAAATGCTTTATTCCAACAAAAATACTTTTAACCTATTAAGCTTTATTACCTGTTAACAGATTGATGAGAGCACAGTTATGAGGTGAGTGAGGAGTATAGCCAGCCCTCTGAAGAAAACTATCTTTTGTAACCTGACGATAAACCTCGCCGAGCCACGCAGACGAGAGATACACCAACACACCACTTCCATGCACCAGATCTACAAACTGCTCCTGTGATGTATATTAATTAGTATGACTGATACCATGCATGATGATAATGGCACAAATGGTTTGGTTAGTAATACAAGACTTTTCACTAGTTTCTTTCTAATACCAATTTGATGTAACACAAGCAATGTTGTTATGAAGCTAAATAATGTTGTGTGTTATTTGAAGATTTGTGAATTTACCAAAACCTGTCATGCAAAAGCGTCAGTAAATTTGCATTAGTGTGAGGGAGAGAGAAAAATATTGGTAATGCAATACAGTAAAGCCTCATTAAAACAAAATAATTCAGTGTGGCCAGCCACAAGAGTGGGACATTAAACTGATGACTTATTTGTTGTGTATTACACAACTTTTGTGAACTATCCACATTTATTTGTCCCCCCCTAAGATCTGCATCAGTGTCTAGGGAGCTTTAACATAGTTCCTGCAAGATGATAAAAGATGCCAGATGACCACAGAGATGAATCAATCCATCCCAGAATGTCTGAGAAGGAAAATCTGTCTAAACAAATATTTATAAGAATTCTATAATAAGATCAAATGAGAACTCTACCCCCACTGACTGTCCAACAACTTAGTCCCCATTGCTTCTAAAAGCAGCAAGGACTATGCACTATGGACCTTAACCACTACACTCCCTGGACCTCACAATAATCATAGCTGTCCAAACTGTGTACACAAGTTAGCAGGGTGACTCTTAAGTAGACTTTCATCCAGTGATAATATATACACTTGAAATTTCCCATGTGTTATCATAGGAAATGACCCCATGTGTTAATGATCCAGGTTAATCAACAGAGGATATATGTATCTCTGGAAGGAGGAGATTACTGCACCCAGGAAAGCCCTCTTTACCATACTCTAAGTGTTCTGCTTATCTAGGCTAGTCTAATAATTTTACGTTCATTAATGTGAGCTTATACAAGATGTCATTAAAGTGAGGTTTTACAGTATTGTAAAATATATAACCCAAAATGCATTAATACCAGGTAAGTTGACCAAAAAATTAAATACAAAGTAGCAGATACAAATAAGGACTATGAATATGAGAAGTAACAAAGGAGATGTAAGTAGGAAAATCGGTATACAAAGCATGGAAGAAGTGCAAAAGGAAGTAAGATAAAAGTTTCTAACATAAAAGGCATGGCAATATGTTGTGCCCCTCACCATTTCATTACCTCCATACTTAAACAAGTATATACCGTGTATATATATATACCGCAGTATTATAGCAGACTGCATTTATTAGCAAATTTAAATACTGTAAAGTTAAAATAGGGCAACAATAAATGAAATTCTTAATTCTGAGCTGGTTCCTTGGTTGCTCCCTCTAGTTAGCAGCCTATATGGCTCCACACACCTTCAGTCCACTAGGCACTAATGGCCAGTTCAAGTAAATAAAATTTTGTTTAATAAAATTAATTAATTTATACATTAGACTCTTAGAGTACTTTCCAATTATCTATCTGGCTACTAATTCTTTTCAATGCTGTAAGGGCACAGAAACCTACACATCACAAGTGCTGGGGAGACGGGACACCACGAGTGTAGCTCTCATCCTGTAACTACACTTAGGTAATTACTTAGGTAATTACCATATATTGGATAAATATAACATACTTGGATCTTGTCAGCTGAGTATACACACACAGGTCATAACACAGTGAAGTCGTACAGTATTGTGTTTTGTTTACTTTTGTGACCACCAAGCATGAGAATTCCCCAGTGAGCCTCAAAACAAACCGATATAAATTTATCTTGGTGAACGCTGCAGTCAGAAGCAGGAGGCATAGACTGCCAAAAATACATGAAAGGTGAGCATGGTGGTGGTCAGGATATTACCTCAATTGTCACCCAGTAGAGCAAAAATTATTGGCTTTCGATTTTCATTCAGAGAGGTTATACTAAGTCTAAAGTATTGTTCTTTTGTAGGATAGCAAGGAGCTCTCTCAGATGTGGCTTGTGTTGGATTCATGGCTGCCTCTCTTCCCAATGTGATAAGACTATTCATAACGTTACTTGTCATGGTGGGTGAACAAGTTACAGTATTTGAGTCTGGCAGGAAGTGTGTGTGTGTGTGTGTGTGTGTGTGGGGATTTGTATAAACTGCTGGCACAAGGGAAAGGGAGGAAACTATCAATGGAAAGTGCCAAGCCATTACGACCATGTAGCACTTGCAAGGGGTAAGGATAAGGATTTGGGATGGGATGGGGGGAAAGAATGGTACCCAGCCACTTGGACAGTCGGAGATTGAAGGCCAAGCTGCATGAAGCGAGACCGTCACGCTACTGTCCAGCCCAAGTTGGTTGGGCACAAGGGGAGCAATTGAGAGCCTTTAACTCAGAATATAATTTACAAACAATGTTGTATAATTTACAGTGTACTTCACTAACCTGATTCATTGGTAACGGTAAATTTGGGTCACAGTAATGTCCACCACGGATGAGCTGTAGGTTGAGTGATAGAACAGAGTATGTTGCCAAATATATTCCATCTGCATTAATAATCACCTGATGACTGTCCTCTTGGTTCGTGGCACTGAACACTCCTGTAGCATTAAGTCCACTTCAGAATATGTATACACAAATTTTCTCATCCTATCAATAGTTTGATGAATTCTGATTCCAAGTGTAAAAATTGCGAATAGTAATAACAAAAAATATTCATACAATTCCTCTTTAATATGGCATACTCGTACGGAAAACTTAAATGTCTGATCGTGTTAAACAGTTCTTACTTCACTGATAAACTTCTACATCTCATCTCATCTTAAATATCTTGAAAATATCTTGACAAAAATCTAGCAATGGCTACACTACATCAATGAAATTCTATAATAGATCATTTAATCAAGCTTTATTTTAACACTTTTGCCTATTGACGACACTAAAATACATCATCCGTACTCCTACAGTATATGTTCTGATGCACCATCCACCTTTAAATTCCCCAAAATAATTTTTTCTAGGGAGCCCCTTAGTGACTTCCTGTAGCTGTCTCACTGAGATTGCTGAATTCATCATCACCTCAGTCACAGGAATTCTGTTTGGCGTACTGGAGACCAGAACCACAACCTGGCCCCCCCCTCCTCACAGAGGCGCACAGAGCAAATTACATTATGTCATTTCACCGGGAAAGCATCCAGAAAGTCAGTGAAATTTTACAAACAATTACTGGGTTCACAAGACTTGAAGCCTCAAAAATGCCAAACAAATCCTCAAATGATTCAATAAAACAAAATAATGCACTCAAACCTAGCTAGAACCCATTAGTACTAATTACTGCCACCAGGCAGCCCAGAGTTTGAGCCTCTGCTAGCTCAACAATCAGTTCCGTTGCTGATGCATTGCCTAGAGCAATGCAGTAGTGCTCCAATCACTGGAGGTTTTCCACTTCAAAACTGTATGCCTTCCTCCATGCCTTCTCATTGGAAGGGACATCTTTCTTTCCCAGGCAATGGGCATGGATTTTTAAGACAAAAATTGAACCAAACTAAACATCAAGGGTATTAATTAAATAACGTAACATTTGTAAATATAATATTAAATACACAACAGAGAGAAGTCATCATCAATAAGACCTAATTTTTTTATTAGCTATGATTTTACAAGCAAGAAGAGTCAAGTAGCTGTATTAGCATTTAATTTTATTAAATAGTTTTCAATTTGACCAAGCCAAAGCGAATGCAAAATCTGTCAAGAAACCATACCTTCGCAATATTTTGCAGAGAACTCTAGAATAGCTTGATCAACCTCAATGGTGCTACGAATGGCCAGCAGTGAGGGCAGAAGGGCACAGAGTGTGCAGGTGAAGTGTTGGGCATTTTCACATTCCCTCTCAGCTTCATCATCAATGACCTGAAAGGAAGAGGATTGTTAGTAACAAAGATCTATGGTGAAATCAATTTGTGGATGGGTCCACAATTGTATTTGTTGTACAGTTAACATTTTCAGTACAGGTAGTCTGTGCTATGAAATGATTATATTAGGAAAACTTTAGAAGCTATTCTTTCAATGCATAATTATTTATTAAAATATTTATATAAAATTCTAAATTATGGCCCAATGTAGGAAATTACACATCGAGCTTATTTGAGACGTACGTGACGCAAATTAGAGGTTGACTGCAATGTTTCATTTAAACGGTGTAGTCTGAGAGCCTCTTGCTCCTCACACTGCTGCTGATGCTCTGCCTCTTCAAGTTCAAACTGTCAACACACAAGAAAATTCTTAATCCTGTGAATAATTTTGAACCATCTGTTCACCTATCACCTTATCAATTCACACAAGCTCAGATCTTCCAACCCAATTTACTTTGTAAGAGTGGCAGCAAACAGTCAGAATTAAAATGCACTACTGTACTTGGGTAAACATTTATTTTTTTTACTTGACAAAAATGGAAAATTTCATAAAATGTTGAGAAATTAAAATTCCTTCACCTAGAGCAAGACAGCAAAGCTATATACCATATTAATAATAGTCATGAGTAGATCAAATAATGAGGGGAAACTTAAAAGTCATGTTAGCAGTGATACGAGGTCGAGACAACAATGCATCATTGCATAAAATAAAGCAAATGGAGTTGGGATTTATAACAAGAAAAATCAGCATATCAAGCATCATCCTTCAGCAATAAATAGAAAAGATGTGGCCACATTTAGACTATGCTGTGCAGTTTTGATCTCCATACTACAAAATGGATATAGTCTAGAGAGAATCGTGGATCAAGGATCTTTCCTATGAAGATCGTTTGAAGTGCTTCAATAAGCACTCACTAGACATACAGGACAAGGGAAGATGATTAAGGTCTTCAAATGGATCAGGGGTAATAAGTTATGAGAATACAAAGATGATTCTGATTCATTCTGTGGTCAGAACAGATATGAACTCTCAAAAATGAATATTAGCTGAAGAAATTTTGAATAAGGGAAGTATAGAGGGACGTATTGGTTTAGAAATAAGGTGGATGAGCAGAATGAGCTTCCAGTCAGCATTATTGAGACAAACTGGTGCATTTAAATGGGACCTGCCTAGTATGGGCCAACAGGCCTGCTATGATGCTCCCCTAATTCTTTGGTTCCTAATGTTTCTGAAATGCCATTTATGAATCTTTAAAGTATAATTTCATGATAAAAGTCCACACGGCTTACCTGTTCCTCTCCTATGTCACTCTCGTCTTCTGGCCCTTCCGTATCTCCTGATGCATCAGAATCTGCTCCCTTGTCTCCAGAAACATTACCGTCTTTATTTCTTCCACTTTTGGACTTCCCAAATTCTTGTGACTGATGATCTGAATCTTTCAATTATGTACAATCATTAGTACAAATTAAGACATCAAAATATTGTAACAATTTTAGAGACAAGATGTAAAGTGAATTTAAATGTTCCTTGGCATCGGATTTGCCAAGGGAAAAAACGACCCCTAGGAACACTAGGAAACATGATAAACACAGCTTCAACATTTTACTAACCTGCTTCACCTTCCCCTTGACATTCTCTTTTATCACTGTCCTCCTCATCTTCTTTTCCTTCTTTCTCTTCTCTCTCTGTCTTTGCCTTTTCAACTTCTTCTTCTTCATCTAAATCATCTATCTTCTGAGAGAGGGTATCTGAAGCTGCCGAGTCAGACACATGCTTTACACTTTCAGAAATTTCATATTTTGGTAACTTGCTCTTGTTTTCATATGTCAGAGGCCCTGGAAAACATATTAATCAGCTGTCAACATCACATGATGTCTTAACAACTACATCTACATCTTGGTATTTCTTATAAACACTACATTGTTCATGAGGCTATGCACTTTCTTCAGATATTACTACGCCCCCTCCAATATTACAGTATAGACACTTCAAATGAACACTGAAACATTTGCTGAATCTGGCTATCATATGCATGAAGCAGCCAACACTTGCTTGAATCAAGAGCATAAAAGGTGTGTAAAAGTTGTAGATTGCCTCACTAATCATACACAAGGTGAAAATAAAATGAAGCAGACAGGTACTGTACAGAGAAGTAAATGTTGAAATAATAAACATTTATATAAATGAGCTTTATTACACATAGAAATCACAATAGCGTGATGCATCAAATGATCAAATCCCCAAGGATTTGTTCAGCTGTAGTAGCTCAGTCGATAAAGGCAGCGTCTGGGATGATCTCGGACGTAGGTTCGAATCCTCGTCACGGCCCTTGTGGATTTGTTCATGAGCTTTATTGTACTGTATATCCTAACATCTGTAAATGTACCTGAATAGTCTCCATCTTGAAGCCTTGCGTATGTGGCATTGATGACTTCCACATGCTGCTGGGAGAGTGCAGAACCAAGGGACAGCTTTTCTAAGGAACTAAGAAGAGTGGAAACACATTCTACCAAGACTCGCTGAACTTCCACGTCACTGCAGTTACCACACTCGGCTAAACTGTCCATCACACTGAAGATATAAAATACAATTCATAAATAATGCTCTACTTAATGGTAAGTAAATGGAGCATTATCATCATTATCAGCATTATTATAATTTATCATCAATGTCTCATGATAAAATTACAACTTTTAGGTTATGTCACAGCTAAAACCCTAGAAGCAGTCTTATTAAAAAAATCATTCTTTCCTGCATTTACACAAAAAAGGATTATGTTGTGTCATTGTCATACAATTAAAGTTTTGTATATAAAAAAATCTACACATTTTTTCTATCAAATTCACAAAGATTGTTACAAAACACATTTGAAGATGATAAAAATACTTAAATGAAGTAACAATGCAATTCATACCTCTTTTAAGCAAGTCGGTATGATATGATTGTAGTTCAAGCCCCTCTCAATACATTCTCAAGATAATCTGTTCAAAATTAAAAATACAGTACTGTATGAACTTATGTTTATACAATACCATATTTTGCAGTATGCAGAGATCATTTCTGCAGCTATGCAGTCTTCAAACAGGGCATACAAGTTATTAAGACAGCTGGAACTAGACATAATGTGTGGCTATAACTCTCTATGCTTGTCAGTCAGTGACTTCAAACTACCAAAACAATATAATTTAGTACCATAAGGCCAACATCTTTGTCACTATTGCATAGCTATATGGCAATCCCAATCAAGGTTCTTGTAAAGATAACAACCAGTTTACAAAAAATACCGACGCCTTCCTCCACGGTCACAGGTTAAACTGCTAGGATTGTAGGTTCAAAGGTGAATTACCCAGTGAATTACAAGGGCATGAAACAATACTTACAGCCTGAAGAGCGCTAAATCATTCTGGTGAGGATTTCTGGGATCAGGATACAGAATTGGACCAGACAGTTGCACAAGTTTCACTGGACTGCTAATTAACTGAAATATGTAACAATTTTATAAATAGGTTGTAGCTTAATACACTAAATACAAGCATTAATCACAAAAATATTACTGTACAAATTTAAAAATAAAAAAAAAAAAATAGTGCAAACAAGAGGTACAGACATACCTCGGTTATAGCCTTGAGTGCATCTTGGCGACACTGAGGGGGAGGGTAAAGCAACATACGGTAGAAGAGAGACTCCAACACGGGCCTCATCTCCCCAACACTGCCCATAGTTACTACCAGCCCACAGGCAACACTGTTAATATACAACATTTTATACATTATTATTATTATTATTATTATTTTGTAGTCATCCATTTATCTTTTGCCAGAGATTTCCATACTTATTTTAGCAAAATAAGTACCGTATATGCCAACAGCTATTTAACTGCTTTGCTGGTTACTAGGTTCACATCAATTCTAGGCAGCAAGAATATATATGGAAGACAATAGATTGTTTAGAATGAATCTGCAGGATATTCAGAACAAATACTGTACACAGACTTCATATTCATTAATATTATTACACTAATAGGATTTAGACTTTTATGGTTCATTGCTAAAGCAAAAAATTCCTTTAAACATGATTACATTCTCAATATTAACCTACACATTACTTACTTGTAAATAGCCCTGGCTTGTTGATTGTTGAATAGTGGGCCAGGATGTGCCAAACAACCCGAGCCTCGTCCCATCTGACCCTCGGCTCTGCCTGAAGCTCTAGCCAGTCTCTGGGATACAGGAGAACCAAGCAGAGCCACAAGAGCCGGACACAACCGTTGCCAAAGTGCACCAACAAGAAGTGTGGAGCAATATGCAGGAGATGGCAATGCTGGAAAGACACATTACAGCATTGTAAACAATGAATTAAGCAACTGATTTACTGTACTGCATAAAGAAGAGTGGAGGGGATCCCAAATTTAAGTACTGTACTGTATATGTAGTTGCAGTCATGACTTTTTCCAGTTCTCTGGGCACTGTTCCACTATCCCCATGCCTTCTGGCTCATTCTCTTCACCACTATTACTTTTTCTCCCCACCACACTTAATAATTTCTGCATACTGTTTACCTCATCAACTCCTGCAGTTTTCCCACATTTCAGCTTCCAGCATTGAATGTAATGGAACACCATTTTTTTGGGTAGAGCCCAGGAGGCTAGGCTCCCTTGAGCCTTCGGGGCTCCCCACAGAAAACCACAGCTTTCATCATTTCACCAATTAGATTCTCAAGTATTCCCTCTGCATACTTCTAACTTTTCTTCACTATACAGTATATTATTCTCCTATACTTAAATATTCTCATTCTTCTCAACCAGTCTCTCTCTGCTACACTTCCTTACTTCTTTCCAAAAGTCCATATTGTTCTCTGAAAATATTTTTAATTTATGTTTTCATTTGCTCTGTTTTTTCTGCTTAACTAAACTTTGCACATACCTATTACTCATTATAATCCATTCACTTTGTATGCATAAAACCAGTATTTAATTTTTCATTAACTGTTCTTGAAACTTCTTAATCAATTTGTTCCTCTCAATTTTCTTAACTAAACATTTCTAGTGTACATCTTACTATCGGTAAAGTTCATTTGTTTGTAGTCTCTTGCTCTGAGTGGACTGGTCATGCTCTAATTTTACTGGGAATTATGCTCTAAAGAAATTGTTCACAACCTTAGTGAAACGAAAGCTGGAATACGCAGCAGTTGTATGGTGCACATATCTTAAGAAGCACACCAACAAACTGTAAAAGGTGCAAAGACATGCAACTAAATGGACCCTATGCAGGCGATGTGTTACAATAACGTGGCTGAAGTATGTTTACCAATCCACACACTAGAAAGTGAAGGGACAACGATGTTGTGGTCCGTCCTGGACCATTCTCAATCACAATCGACTTGAGAATGGTCCTGGACGGACTGAAATGTCGTCGTCCCTTCATTTTCTAGTGTGTGGATTTGTCAACAAAATAAATGGAGCCTAGAACTGAAAAACAAGAAAATGGGGAAGAATTTCCGAGACCTGGAATTTCAAGAACAAGAAGTCAGATTTAAAGTAACTAAACAAATCAGCTGAAGAAAATAAGAAAATTCAGTTTTGCAAACAGTGGTAAGGGTGGAATAAGTGAGGTGGTGGTGGAGGCCAAAACCATCAGCAGTTTCAAAATGTAATTTGACGGTGCTGGGACACAATGAGCATAGCTCTCATCCTGTAACTACATTTACGTAATGACTACCGGGATATGTACAGTACCACTATACTAAAAATACAGAAAAATGTGGTCTTTATATGATGCACGGTAACTACAAACCAATACAAGGCGGACAAGATCTTACCTGATGACGACACAGATTCCGAAGGCTTAAGCAAATGTGCTAAATTTTCTGGGTGGGAGAGCTGGAAGAGGAGGGTGTTGGTACATTCCAAGAGGAAGAGTGCAGGAACTTCTGGGCCTTTCTTATCATCTTGATGTCTTAAAAAAAAAAAAAAAAAAAAAAATGAATATGCCATTAGGTATATATATGCATAAAATACTGTACTACTGCAATGATTAATTAGTATGAAATATTTCCATAAACAGCAACATATGATTGCATAATATGGGCTTCAAATATTACAGTTCACTAAAAGCTCCAAACTTCCAATATTTAACACCAATGTACAATATCGCACAATACTTTACACTAAGAAACACATGACAACATAGTGAGATCTCTCAGGTGAGAAGGCACCCATTTTAACATAGAACACCAGAAAGTAAAAAAAAACTGGCATCATAATCATTGCCCCAATACCTACTTTGATAGTGGCGGGGATATATTTCCCTCAAGAAAATATACAACAAATTTAGGAAAGGAGGATTAAAGATATTAAAGATATTCAATGTAAATCCGCATATCTGGAAAAATACTTTTATTATACTGTACTTCATAAATATTTATTCAGTGAAGAAATTGTGGAAAGAAAGACAAAACCATTTAAAAATTGTACACATGCAAAGGACTCATTAAAAAAAAAACTTAAATTATATATAAAAAAAAAAACTATGCACACTAGAACTGTACAATTGCCAATTTATCATAAACAACTTACCTATGCAAACTTCAAATTTTGGAAGAGATTTTGTTAATTTAAATACAGGCATTTATTAATAATAAAAACACAGTACTGTACATATTAAAAATTATGTAATTGAAAAAAAAAATTGGCGAGTACTGTACAGTATATAAAAAATAAAAATTGCAGTGTCAAGATGGTGTTTTCACTGATAAAAAGATGTATATAGAATTTTAAACTACATCCAGTGAAGACAAATCAAATATAAATGCTAAATATGGTATACAAAGAAATATTTAAAACATCAATTACTTGGCTTACTTATTAGCCTCAATCAGTTTATCAGCAATGAAATTTATAACAGGAACGATTTCATCATAAGCTGGAGCAATGTAATCCGAGTCGTCGTCGTCGGTTCTTTCATCATTGATGTTGTGGCTTTCATTTCTGGATTTATTAATTACGATTTTCTCTTGCTCTTCACTTTCCTCTTCTAGAAACAAAATGATAATCGATAGGTATTAACAGTCACAATATATCAAGGGCTGAAGCTCAACCCCCCACAAGTACAATTAGGTGAATATTCAACTTTGTTTTAATATATGAAATGGGGCCATCTAGTACAGTAGATAACTGAAGCAAATTTAAAATGTCTAATATAGAAGCACTGGTTAAAAACCACACTGAAGAACTTAAAAACCCCATAAGCAGCCTTTACTGAGGCTTGGCTTGGCTTCACCTGCCCCATTCAACAACCACATTGACTAATATAAACTACCATCATTTTGGATTTGACTCAATTATTTTTGGAAACTATTTAAATTCCCTCAGCCAACCAAAACCTAACAATTTAATTGTACAGTATTACTAGTTTAATTACAGATACATTAACATAAAATTACAGATACGAATTACCTGTACATATTTCGTGTTAAAGTACACATTCAAGAATATGTTACCTACCTTGTATATTAAACTTGCAATAATCAAACATATTCTGTATTGTATGCCAAATATCATAGAAAGAAATTGCCAATGGTTATGCAAGTAAAAAGCCCCTGTATTAACTCACTCAGTTGCTTGACGAGATGGGCAATAGCCTGAGAGGCAGCAGACTGTGCAGCAGTCCGCAGAGCTGCCCCTCCTCTGCCATAAGCCAGACCACATACCCCCACCACCTGTGTCACCACCTGCCCAGAAACGGTAATACCTGGCACACAACTCATGTTCAGGAGAACCTGCAACATTTTAATATATTTTAAATTATTAAAAAGTAAAACAATGTTACACAATTCTTATTACTGTATTTGCAAGTCAATTTTTCATTTTAAAATGGCAAATGACATCTCTTTGTAAATGTTAGTTACATTTCTCAAAAGTTCATATGTGAAATGTGAAATGTTTTAGTCATTCAAATACAGTGACAAATTTTAGTGAAAAATAAGTTACCTTGAATACTCTAGTAATGTATATTATGATCTCAAAGTCATCAGAAGGTCAAAACCATATTTTCAGCTAAAGCCAGATTCTCAGCCCCTAGCAAATTCTCCAAATTACAGCCCTTACCCCAGATAGCAAGCTCAGTTCATGTCTCTTAATATGAAAAATATGGTACAAATGGTGGTCAAGATCATCAGGCAAGGCTGGACATATATCCATCAAGGCTGGATACTGAAAAAAACACAACTGCTCTGGGCCACTAGAGCTAAACCACAAGAGAAACTTTATACTTGGATTTTTGTACTTCCTGGATGCTAATTAACAATATCAAGCAAAAAATATTTTTTTATGCACCACATAAGTGTCACATTTACCATTTGTGCACTGCAGGATTTAAACTAAGCATTTAAACATCCTATTATTCACAGTTAAATATTTTGTAGACAAAGTAGCCTGTATATATTTAATGAACTATGAACTTGTGTAAAATTCAATGAGCATTAATTAAGGAAGCCCAATATGATTAGCTTTACCTTAAGTAGCTCCACTTGTGTGTCTTCCAAATGTAATGGAAGGCTTTGTATAGCTCCCAGTAGCTGACACGGTAACCACACTGTCTCGTCATCTTCTTCATAGCCACTATGAAACTGTGTATCTCGAAGCAACTGAAAGCACATTCGCTTTGTAATATAACTCGGATAAATTTTGTTGCACAAACCTTTTACAACAATGAGAATATTCTTAAAAAATAGTTAATATACTGAGTATATTTAAAAAATATACTGGTGTAAGCTTCAAATAATGGCCATTACGTACTTTGACAATACTGGTACTAGTATTGTTGACAGTAGTAATAGAGTTAGCATTGGATGGAAAGACACACTAATCTTTTACTGTCTGAATCAGAAATACTAATACAGTACTGTATTTTTTTTTATTGTAGGTATAGGCTCTAGACAGCCAATGCAATGCATTTATGATATGGAAATATGTCCATGACAAATTTATTTTTATTTTCAGTACTGTATTAGAAAAAAAATCTATTAAACTTGCATTTAAATTACAGTACAGTATTACAATGAATATGTACAATGTTTACAGCATTTAATCTAAATTGCTCATGAATAATAAATGTACAGTGTAACTCAGACTGTAAGTACCGTTGCCTGCCTTTAAGAGCAGAGATTTCCTAAACAAAATTTGTTTCAGCTTCAAAAAAATGTATCAGGCACTTGAACAGTTTTACCTTAAAGAATCCAGACACTGCTAAAGACACCAATTTAGATTGGCGCGTTTCTAAGGCCAATTGTAGCGCTTGCAAACATAAAGCTCGTAACTCATGAGGGGGTGACCGCAGTAACCCAGCCTGATTCTCCAAGAAGTCTGTGAAAATGAGAATTAGCACAATTATTACTTTCTATATTATACACATAAATACAAAAAATTACTCATTTTCAAATATGCACTTAAGACTAAATCCCCAGCCAATAGTTTGTGCAAAACAATTACTGAACAGGCATGTGTCTAATGGTATTCAGCCATGAACAATAGTAATAGTGAAGAGTATTATAATACTTATAAAAAAATTACATTGGGTTCAATTACAATGTTTACATAGTAGGTACAGTATTTATATTCCTTATAATGGCACAAATCATGTGCAGCATTTCTGGCAAACCTAAAGATTATCACTTATGTCTACAGGGGTATTTACTTATTACACACTTAATATTAAGAGATGCAAGTAAACATATACACTATAGTATACTGTATATGTTTACAAAATTAAGTAGAAAAACTAATGATATACAGTAGTTTCTTAGTGATATTTAATGACAAAGTTTAGACTTTTAGACTAACACTTTATTGGTAAATATTAGTTTTAATTACTATATACAGCTGTACATATTATAATTTTCATAAGGATGCTATGTATAGGGCTTCAGATAAATCTTACAATTAACAATGTGGTCCATTTTACTTTACAGAATAAAAACAAATTGTGTAGAGAACATCAGGATGAGAGTAGACCTTGCTTTTTAAACATTTTACAAGGGCATTAATAAACCAGTTTCATGAAATTATATCAGCAAACATTCTAGTCTCTTCTTGGTGCTTGGTGCACACACACACGTACCCCGAGCTTCAGTACAGGCCTGGTGTATCTGTGCATGTTTACCAGTCGATGTTTCACGAAGAAGCTGGTCTAGAACTTCCTCCATGATGGCTACTGGGACAAGAGCATGTGCACTCATGCGCGTGCACACACAAAGCCGTTTTATTCAGCAGTCATTCTATTCTGAAAGTTAATACAGTACTCGTCAATAAAAATCTAGTCACAGAAAGTGACATAGCTATTCCAAGTGCTGATACTGTAACTACAAAATTAATATTATAGTTATTCAAACTAACATGACAACTTTAGCATACTGGAAAACAAAATCATATACAAAAATAAGCTAAACGACTAGTACAGTACTCATTTAAACTGAAATCGTCAAAATGCAATCAATCTTACACTTTTGGACCTGATCTGGATTTCTGAATAACTGCCCCCCTTTTTTGGTTATTTATCACCAAATTTTCAGGATTTTTCTTTTAACAGTGGAGGATTCATAATTAACAAAAGCATAGTGCCTAAAGCCACTAATATGCGGAGCATTTCAGACAAAACATTTAAAATCTTCATGGGTAATTCTTAAAACTACACAAAATAATACAGTATTTATGAGTTTGAGAGAATTAGAAAATGATTGACCGACATGATATTTGTCAGTGCGCCGCCATTTGGATTACTGTATCCCAGCATGGAGACCTCATCTTCAGAAGGACATAGCTGCTCTGGAAAAAGTGCAACATCAGGCAATAAAAATCATTCCAGAGCTAAGTCAACTCTCATATCAGGAACGGTTGAGAACCACAGGGCTAACAACACTGCAAACCAGGCATGACAAGGTGGATATCACTGAAACTTAAAATACTGAACAATTTGTAGGATGTTGATCAGGACAAGATCTTGAAAAGGTCAGATGTAACAGGAACAATAACCTAGGTTTCAAGCTCAACAAGCCACAGTATAGGACTGAGAACAGGAGATGCTTTTTCACTCACAGGGTTATTAACGCATGGAACCGCCTACCCGTCGAAGCCATAAACGTCAAAACAGTTAAGTTTTAAAATCCAACTGGAAAAGATCACCAGGGCAAATTATCTCTGACAAGCCACTGGTTTTCTGTCCTCGTCAAGGCAACTAGTGTGTTAGTGGCCCTCAGGTAAAATCAAGTACGAAGCCAAACATATTAACGAGAGCAGCGGTGGTGCATTTTCAGGCTCTAAAGCCATACTGGGCAAGAGCAAAGTTTTGTATGCTGTATTTAGCTAGATAGGAGTCAAGCTGTTTGTGGGCAAGATTAATATTGGTCAAAAATTGTAGGCTTCAGTGAGAGAGCCACCTTTATGGACTGGGAATAAAATAGTTTTTTTTCAGAATATCAGGAAAGGTTCAGAGTTCAAGTGACATTGTAGACAATGCTATGCGCAGGGCTGAAGACTTTTTTTTTTTTGTAAGTTAGAATGTACACTTTGACTTTTAGATTGTTGTATAGGACCTTGCCCACAAAAGATATATATATATATATACAGTATACTGTATATGACATTTAATTTTGTGACCTCTTCTAAAAGGAAACATTACCAATGGATTATCAGATCACAATAGATTATGTTAAGACTTTGATTAGCTAATTTCAGACGTAAATAAGCCAACCCTAAGCAGGTGGACCAAACCCCCAGAGCAGAGCCATACTGGCAGACACTCGCACAAACCTCATTAAACCGCCGTAGATATCACGCAAGTGTGTCTGCGTGATATCAACGGTGGGTGGTGTGAATGGGGAGAGGTGTGGTAATAGGGAGACTCACAGGTAGTGTGGGAGTAAGGGCCACGCAGACAGCTGTTACCGTACTATTGACAAGACCGTAGTTGTCTCACTGGGTCAGGGTTGCCAGACCCAAATTGCGGAAAGTAGCGAGCTGACGCTCTAAAAGTAGCGAATTCGTAATAAAAGTAGCCCAATTTTTTTGTTTAGTGACTGATACGGGTTTCAAAGTAATATTTTGATATATAGAGTTTTAGGGGTACCACCTCTGGTGCAAGTGTAGGGATCCATAGCCTCGGAGAAGAAAATAAAGAGTACCCAGAGAAGACACTGTGGATCCTCACTGAACACTTTGATATTTCCTTCTCCTACCACCCTTATTCTTTTAGTTTGTGTGTATATATATCTAACATTATTTTAAAATTTCATTACACAAAGAGGGTAATGTACAACCTGAAGCCCAAGTGACACCCCCGGAGACCAGTTGTGTAACCGGAGCACAACCAGTTGTGTAACTGGAGCCTGACCAGTTGTGTAACCGGAGCCCGACCAGTTGTGTAACCGGAGCCCCACCAGTTGTGTAACCAAACCCCGACCACTTGCGTAACCGGACCCCGACCACTTGCGTAACCGCAAGCCTAGCATGAATGAATCGAACATCCGAAGCACAAACATACACAAACCGAAGCCTGACTGCACAACGCGAAGCCCAAGTGATACCCCCAAAGCCCGACCAGTTATGTAAATATACCCTCAGGTACATGAGGTACATTTCGGGCCACTAGTACACAAACAACCACTGGAGCACAACCATGTACGAACCGGAGCACAACCCAAAGCCCAACAAGTTACACCCCTGGAGTTATGTAATCGGAACCCGACAAGTTGTGAAACTGGAGCCCGACCAGTTGTCTAACCGCAAGCCTAGCATGAACAAACCAAACCAAACAACCTCTGGATCACAACCATGCACGAACCGAAGCCCGACCATGCACAACCCAAAGCCCAAGTGACACCCCCGGAGCCCGACCAGTTATGTAACCGATGCCCAACCAGTTATTTAACCGGAGCCCAACCAGTTGTGTAACCGGAGCCCAATCAGTTATTTAACCGGAGCCCGACCAGTTGTGTAACCGAAGCTCAACCAGTTGTGTAACCAGACCCCGACCAGTTGTGTAACCGTAAGCCTAGCAAGTATACATCTCATCCATGCCCACCAAGCTAAACAGTCCCAAAGCACAACCAAACTCCATTCCTAGCTCGACCAAAGAAAAATCTTCTTAGCGCTACCTAAAACCCTTCACTTGCCCTAGAAACTAACTATGGAACCATATCAAACAATTGAACTATATACAAAAAAAAAGAAACCCGAATTTCTAGCAAACATATAAACAGAGCTCTTGCAAACAAACCTGTAGCACGTACTAGTACACAATCACTGGAGCACAACCATGTACGAACCAGAGCACAACCATGCACAACCCAAAGCCCAACAAGTCACACCCCTGGAGTTATGTAATCGGAACCCGACAAGTTGTGAAACCGGAGCCTGACCAGTTGTCTAATCGCAAGCCTAGCTAGGTCTAAGACTGTAGCTGGTGCACCCCCACATGAATTATTGCATCCAGGCATGGAGACCTCATCTTCAGAAAGACAGCTGCTCTGGAGCCATGTCTTTCCAGAGCTATGGAGCTATGTCTTACGACAAAAATAATACCAGAGCTTAGTCATCTGTTGTATCAGGAACAGTTGAGGGCCACAGGGCTAACACCACAAACCAGGCATGACAGGGCGGACTTCATAGAAACCTTTAAAATACTAAACAATTTGGAGGATGTCGATCAGGAACAATGTCTTCAAAAGGTAAGATGTTACACGAACAAGGCGCAACGGGTTCAAACTCAACAAGCCAGAATGTTGGTGCCAGTTACATAACCATAATGCGTGGATATAATAATCAAGTGGAAGCACACCAGAGATTTATACAGTTGTATAACTACCTTTTCCTTCGTCAAAATTTCGTTTGACTATTCCAAAGGATTTGGTTTTCTTTTATAACTGCAGCTTCCACTTGTTGTACAACTATCAGTGATTGGTGGATTCTGACTCCAAGATAATGTTGATGATTTGGTAGTTGTGCATTGTTATGCCCCACGTGGATGAAAAGAAAATATCCTGTTTTCTGTCCTAAGTTGTGGCTTGTTGAACTTGAAATCGTTGTTCCTTATTTGTGATTGATTGATGAAGATTAAGCTATCCAAGAGGTGGCACCGGCATGAATAGCCCGTAAGTGGAAGATTTATTTTAAGTGAATGTGATCTTTGGTCGTAAAAGGATATACTGCGTGCTGTGTTCGCATTTAAATTGTCAGTCTGTGGCTGCTATCGCGGGGTGCTTGTTTGTGGTGCATCTGACCATAAATAATCATCATTGAGTTTCTTAACATTAATAGCCCAAATTAGCCGAACTTGCTTTTAAATTAGCCCAAAAAGTAGCAAGTAGCGAAATTAAAAATTTGGGAGTGCGGGGCTCTCAAAAGTAGCCCAATTTGCTACTTGTAGCCCAATTCGCTACTTGTAGCCCAATCTAGCAACCCTGCACTGGGTCGCTTACACCTCAACTACCACCTCCTCAATACTACTCCCAACAACATCATACTGTCATTCATACACATGACATTCATCCACAACCTCATACGATGAATATGTGCATTTTTCTACTATTTATATTCATGTCAAAGCTACTACACTGAATATACCATCATTTGCTGACGTATGTTAAGTCTGCTCACCTATTTCTTTCAGTGTGGCCTTTATTGAGAGCATTTAACTCCATAAATAAATAATAAGTTAATTGGAAAAATTGTTTTATTCCATCATATCTTCTAATCTTAAGTAAAATAAAATATTTAACAAAATCTAAAACACAACTAGTTATTTTGGAGGGTTCCGATATTTTTACTATTAACAAGCTTAGGTATACTCAGCAATGTGCTGCTACCCTATTCTGTATGAAAGATTACACAGTGTAGATCTCACAGAACGGTCAGTCATACATGGAATCAGGAGAGAACGTGAAATGTAAGGCCTCCACTAGCACAAGAATATCTTCCAATATTCCCGAGTACATAAGAACAAAGGTAACTGCAGAAGGCCTATTGGCCCCTACGAGGCAGCTCCTATCTATAACCACCCAATCCCACTCATATACATGTCCATCCCACGCTTGAAACAATCGAGGGACCCTACCTCCACCACGTTACGCGGTAATTGGTTCCACAAATCACCAACCCTGTTACCGAATCAGTATTTATATTTATCCAAGTCTTTCCTAAATCTAAACTTAGCCAATTTATAGTCATTGTTTGGTGTTCTGTCTTGTGTTGATACTGTTAATACCCTATTAATATCCCCTTTGTTATGTCCATTCATCCACTTGTAAATCTCTATCATGTCACCCCTAACTCTTCGCCTTTCCAGTGAATGCAATTTAAGCTTTGTTAATCTTTCTTCATAAGAAAGATTTCTAATTTGAGGAATTAACTTTGTCATCCTACGCTGGACACGTTCAAGTGAATTTATATCCATTCTAAGTACGACGACCAAAACTGAACTGCATAATCTAAATGGGGCCTAACCAGAGCAAGATATAACTGAAGAACAACACCAAGTGTCTTGTTACTAACGCTTTGATTAATAAATCCCAGTGTCTTATTTGCCTTATTACGAACATTCATGCATTGATCCCTTGGTTTTAAATTCTTACTAATCATAACTCCCAGATCCCTTTCGCAATCTCAACACCATCTAGCTCGTATCTTGTAACTCTGTCATCATTACTTAGTCTCAGAACTTTACATTTATCAGCATGAGTCTTCTTCCGTGTTAATTTCCCTACCGATTTTTGTATCATCGGCAAATTTGCAAATGTTGCTACTCAAACCTAAATTTAAATCATTTATATATATATATATATATATATATATATATATATATATATATATATATATATATATATATATATATATATATATATATATATATATTATAAACAACAGAGGTCCCAAGACAGAGCCTTGAGGCACTCCACTTATAACATTTTCACTCACTGACTTAACCCCATTTATACTAAGTCTCTGTTTCCTTTGGTATAGCCATGCCCTAATCCAATTAATATAGCACCCCCAATAGCAATGGGTAATCAACAATGGTTCCTCGTAGTTTTTTTATATTAATAACCTTAGGCTTCTTTTTTCCTTATCCTGACCCCTTCCCAGTGCTATATAGTCGTAATGGCTTGGCGCTTTCTCCTGATAGTTCCCTCTCCTTAAGAGAGAGAGAGATAACAAAAAAAAATAAGGTGGCCATATTCTCTACCAATCAGCATGGACTTTCGGTCTGTGCGTGCCGTCAGCCATTCACAGAGGAGTGTGGTCCTGCACCTAGCGTGTCGGCGCGGCTGGACCAATCAGGAGCGCTGGCTGCTTGCTGCTCGTCAACACCACACTACTCACCCATAGTGTCCCACACACAGCCACCCTTCAACATTTTGTGCTGAAAATCGGTCAAGATGTACAACGAATTTGTGGACGAGGTGAGCGGAGCACGTTAATAGTTGCTGCACCCTGAACAGAATTAGTGAAAGGTGTACAGTTGTTCAATGTTGTGATAATAGTCTGCTTGGTATATTCTGTAGCCCATTTTCACAGTACAATACTGACCATATTTTCTTAAAAGTTGAGGCACCGGTTTCAGTAGTCTGCTAATAAGAGTCAATTCTATATATTATATGTGAAGTTGTTTAAGTTTAGGGTAGATTAAGTCCACATGTATGGAAAGGTTAGGTCTGCACGGGTCAAGAGCAGGTCATGGTGGCAGGTGTAGACACACTGCTACACTTTCCTCTGACTATACTCCACACCTCAGGCTCTCATTATTACATCAATTGTTACTAATATCACTGTTGCTGTCACTTTCGTCACCTTGTTTCTCACTATTATATAAGCGGTGCTCCTTGGACTGCATGGGCTCACACTGTCGGGTATAAATGTGTGACTTGAAAGAAATGAAGAATGTCTTCTTTTCTTTTTGCCGCTAACCAAAAACCCCACTTTATTATCTTGAGTAACTACTTAAGTGTAGTTACAGGATCAGAGCTACGCTATATGGTGTCCCGTCTTCCCAGTACTCTGTCGTATAACGCCTTGAAACTACTGACAGTTTTGGCTTCCACCACCTCACTTGTTCCAACCGTCTACCACTGATTGCGAAAGAATATTTCTTGTCTTTTTTTCCAGCAGCTTTGTTTCCTTAATTTGAACCTATATATTCTTGTTCTTGAAGTTGCAGCTTTCAAAATTGTAAATTTTATCAATTCCTGTTATTTTGTACATAGTGATCATATTACTTTTGTTTTGGTATGTTTATTGCGTCTAGCCTCGCCTCTCGTAGCTCTTGTTTTTCGGTTGGTTCCAGAAGCCATTTAGTTGCATGTTTGTGCACCTTTTCTACTTTAATGATGTACTTCTTAAGATGTGGGCACCATACAACTGCATATTCCAACTCGAGTCTCACAAAGGTCGTGTTCGCTCGTGTGTACACGATGCTCTGAACACGTTTGCATGCTGAGGCCGTTACTGTCTCTCCACTTCATATTGTCCGGTTATTTTTTTGTCTTGGGCAGTGAGATTATTTTTATTAATGGAACAGTGATCAATATGAAGAAGCAGCGTTTCTGGCATTATACTGCCCAGTCATGGACCACCCATGGCCAAAGAAAATACTGTGCTAGCAAATTTATATTGTTGGATGAAACTTGCATAAAAATTATTTAAAGGAGCCTTAAAATTTAATGTAGTCTGTTGAAATATTGAAGTTTAAAAGTTAAAATGAATATTTAACTTTTCAGTGTTTATGCATGTTGCTTATTAGATTTATGCCATTTTGTGTATTGATATTAAAACTGATGTTCAGTGGGTTTTGCGATAAAAGCCACTGAACATTTGAGGAGCCAGTGATTTGCTGCTTGGATTATGAAGGGGGCGGGGAGGTACCAAGTACTCTACTGTATGTTGTCACAGGTATGCTATGCAATAGCATTGAAAGGATGGTGGATATTGTATAAATTAGTGTTTAGGTTTGTACTAGTGATATCCTTTTATAAATGGGGTGCCCAACCACTTGGACTCTGGATATTAGTGACGGCCTCACTTCTTGCTGGCCGTCGTTCGATCCCCAACTGTCCAAATGGATGGATATCATTCCTTCCTGTTGTCCTATCCCAAATCCCTCTCATATCTCTTCAAAGTGCTATATTGTCTTAATGGCTTAGTGCTTTCTCCTGATAATTACCTTGCCTTTACAAATGGGTGAGAGTACCTTACCTTGATGTGTTTTCGGGGCTTAGCGTTCCCGCGGCCCTTTCATCGACCAATCTGCCTGGTCGACGACCCTGACCAATTACCGACACTTGGATAACTGATCTTATGACCAATGGCATATAAGAATGAAGGTAACTACAGAAAGCCTTTTGACCCATACGAGGCAGCTCCTATTAATATCCACCCAAACTCATTCATATACGTGTATGTATAACCTACGAGTGAAACAATCAAAGGATCCTACTTACTCCCTTCGGAAGGAAATGCAGAATAGAACCAGTGAGGAGTAGAGGTGCCATAGGCACCATCGGAGAAAACTGTCTGAACATCAAAGGTCCATAGCTGTTCAACACCCAACACGCATTAGAAATATTGCCGGAATGAAGGTGGAGATATTCAGAAGGCACTTGGACAGGTTCTTGCAAGAAGTGCAAGACCAACCAGGCTGTAGTGGATATGTGGGTCTGCGGCCGCTCCAAGCAACAACCTGTTGGACTAAGTAACAGTATCACGGAGAGAACAACTCCCAAAACCCTCTCCAGGTATACTTCTATTGTTACCAGTAATTTGTTCTACAAATCTACAACCCTATTACCAAACCATTATTTACCCAGGTCTTTCTTAAATGTAAGCTCATCCAATTTACACCCATTTTTTCTAGTTTTTAGTATTTTAGTAAAATACATTGAGTAAATAGGAGTACTTACATGTACTGTTGTAATTGAGTTTTCTGTGTAACTACAAATATTGTTTAATCTAATTACTTTCCTATCTTGTTAGTAGGCTATGTAATACATAAATGTACTGTACAGGGTTGCTATACTATAATTGTAGACAAACTACTTCATTTCATTTGGTCAATTTCACTAAAATACATTAGCCAACATTGATAAACTTGCATTTTGATTTAGCATCGTGTGTGACTTGGCTATTTACTTCAATCTGGTCCACTGTATGGTGTTACGGCCCTCTCGGGTCGCAACCGGGTTCTTACTCTGATGTTGTTAGAGGTAGGGTATCCGGCCCCAAGCTAATAGTGGCTTTCAAGGGATGTGATCCGTAACGCAAGTAAATTAAAGGGGAAGGGAAATAAAGGCAAAAACTTAATAATATAATTATTACCGTCACCATAAATAATATATAAAAGGTTACACAAGGGGGGGGGTTAAACACTATTATACACAACGTAGTCTTCCTCTGAAGACTCTGGACGTTCACGGTGCTCAACAAGGCTAAGCTCTTAGTCCTCTTGTGGCCTTACGATGAATCCTTCGATTCTCTTGAGTCTACCCTGGCCACAGGCCAGCCAAATCACAGTTCCACTGGGGGCACCGTCGTGGAGGCCGTCAACCACAAATCCAGCCCGTAGCTGGCAGGTTCCAATCAGCAACGCTGGTTAGGCCACTCCACGATCGATACTAAGGTCGCGCCCTAGTCAGGAGCCACGTGTGATCCCACAGGTCACTCTCCTTTCCACAACACCCCAGTGGTTAAGCGTCTCCACCAGTCGGTCCCGGGTATGACAATCCCTCAACTGCCACTTCACAGGCAGGCTAACACCACAGTGTTCATCCGGGGGGCGACTCTCAGCTGCTGCAGCAAACACTTGGAGACAAGACGGCTGCCTTGGGTAGACTGATCCACTGTCCGATTCAGCAGTCCCAGGTCGACTCTGTAATCAGACACGTCATCAGTACTAGGGACACTCTAGGGCACGTCACTTACCGGCTCAGACCCAAACGCCCACCTATCCACTCCATAGATGGCGTTGCTGTCTGAGCGCCACCTCACCAGAGGTCAGCAGCGGCTGTGTTATGAGCTGATCAGGACGGGAAACTAGCCCTTGTGGCTGGTATTTCCTGTCCTCACTTGATGGCGCCGTCCATTTGGAGGGGGTTTCGGGAGCTGACCCACAGATGGCGTGGTCGTCACTGCTCCGTGCTCGGACGTTGGGCTCGGGTCCGTAACATATGGGGCGACAAAAATGTCTGAACATTGTTTTTGGTATTCTGAAAGGGTAAGGAGTTGGCCCGTGTCAGATTTGCTAATGTTAAGTTACTGGTTACATATACATCTACAACCAACAACTTTTCTACCTCTGCACAGCAGCTGGCATATGTGAACTTTATTACATGAAATCATGGTTGTTGGACTTTATTAATTGTTCAGTAGCCAAAGCATGGAATTGTTTCATTAATCATTTTGGTTTATTGAAAAATTCATAAATATATTGGACGATCCTGTTATTGGCATATGTGCACACCATCGTCCAGACCCCTGTGGATTAAAGCCCATTTATGAGATGGAGATGTTACTCTATTCTCGTTCACCATTCTCCAATCAATGCAGGTAAGATTTAAAATGTATGCTTTTGTTTTATATCTGTAAGGGTTATAGCTGGAAAGTGATTTGAACTAATTTGTGTGTTAAGATGTAACAAGTTTCTCAGTGTTCAGCTTGATGAAGCATGTATAATTTCCTTAGCATGTTGTTTGTAACTGTTGGTTGTCTTGTTCTTTGCTTTTCATTTACCCCTTGCTGCCTCCTGCTTTATTTAATGGGCTTGATAACTGTTACAATTTGCTAATCCTTTTACATTAACCACATCCTTCCCTAAACTACCCCTGCTCATCTCTTATCTGTCTCAAGTTGGCTAATCTTCAGTGCCCCGGGCTGTCCTCTAACCACTGAGTCTAGGTTCAACATGTTGGAAATTCAAACTTGGTTTGTCTGTTTGTAACAGCCAAAAGAGGATTGTCAGTTAATTACAGGTATTTCTTGGTTGTTCACTGAGATTGCTCCATGTAAAGGAGTCACATCAGGTGTTGTCTTTGTGTTTAGCCTTCTGGGGACCAGAGCCAAAACCTGGCCCAATCACAGAGGTTCACAGAGCAAGTGACAATTTGCCACGACACTGGAGAAAGAATCGGGAAAATCTTTGAAACTTTATGGACAACTGAAGGGTTAACAAAGACCAAAGACTTGAAAATGCCAAACACCTCTGCAAATGATTCACTCGGAACAAAATATTCAAAATTAGCGCGAAAACATTGTACCAAATGTTACCACCATGTGACCTGGCTTCTGCACAAAGCCATCTTCATTGCTATCTTTCACTGATGTCATGGTGGACAATGCTCCAGGTCTTTCAGACATGGTATTTGTAGGGCGAGGAACACTGCAGAAGGCTTATTCCATCATTTAATCATAAAACTGTATTTACTATACTGTACTTGGCAAGTTACAATTTCCACTTTCAAAATGAACAGTGTGGACTTCTGTAGAGATAATAAAATTGAGAAAGCAGGACTCTTATTTTATAGGTTCATAATTAATTTTTTAGTTCAATAGTCATCCTTGGAAAAATTGGTGGTGTACATTACTTATCAATGGGCTTTTCAGCAGTTGCTAACCAGTTTCACATGGTGAATGTTATGATGCAACATGTAACTTGCCAGAGAATAAAAGACTTACCAATTTACAGCTCTTGATGAAATTGCTTGGCCTAATTCAAGGTTCACATTTAGAAATATAGCACTTTCACTGGGGCATTGCTTTAACTAGAGTGAACTACTCGAAAAGATCTTGGTATTTAGGAAAGCTAGATACAGTGGAAAACCTGTTTAAATTGATTGGTTGTGGTAAAAAGTATTGAAAGATTAACTTCGGAGCAAGTCCATACGTTCCTGGACAGGAATTTAGAAGAAATTTTCTTAGGTGATTTTTAGATCAAAATGGGTGTGCAAAACACTTCCTTCTACTCTAATAAAGACAGTGCTGTGATCTTTGGTTGTACTGTAGGTTATAAAATTAAAAAATAGCATGTTGAATTCAATAGAACATAGATTGTTCTAGAAGATGTCTGATACAAATGTCAATTCCAGTAGGTTTACATTGTACAGTAACTTATCAGGATTGGCTGACCTAGCCCTATGCATTGTGCTGTGCTTTGCCAAGTGTAAAACTTCAACAGTTTTTTATATTACTGTATTTCTTAGTGTCTTGAGATTGTTAATGGCCCAACACTACAATGTTCAGTGTTTTATAAGGATTTCTAAATTCTACACAATGGTAAACATAATGTGCTTTCTTTTCACATTACAGCATATAGCAGTGGCCTTTTAAGATTTATTAGACATTCAATATATTTAACCCCTCTTATTCTCTTTACCACAAAGGAAATGGGGTAATGACTTCATTACATGGCAACACTGATACAGGTGACCCTCATTTAATTTTTACGTTGTTAGAAAAAAAATAGTAAGTTTAAGGTCTTGCAGGCAAACGGCTCTACTTTAAGTTTATTAATGTAGGATCGAGAAAACAATGTGGAAGTCTATGGTACTTACAGAAAACATAGTATTGTACAGTATACGAGAGCTAATATTGTCAACAAACACTGTACTGTATATATTATTAAAAATTAACTTTTCATTTGCCGAAAATAATTGCCCACAATATGTACTGTACATAACAATTATATAATACTAGTACTGTGCTGTATTAATATAATACAACCATATGTCCATTTTAACGCCTTACTAAGAGAATTTTACTGCTGCTGAAACAAATGTATCTCGCCAGCTGATCATGGGCAAACAAGGTTGCAAGCTCTAAGCTCTATATTATTAGTGACAAATTTCCTTGGGAAAGGTGGCGTGGGTAAACGGGCTTCAACAGGTTGTAATTCTAATGATAGGCCAAAGAAACAAAGGAAGACAATTTCATTAGAAACCAAGCTAAGTGCTAGGTAGGTATGACAAAGGTGAATGAACGAATTACCAAACATCATCTTTTTCAGTATCTTAGGAATGTGATCCTTGCTTATAACTTTAGGTCTGTGAAGTTTTTGGTTTCACTGAACGTCATTTCAATCGAGTCACGGTTTTCAGGAACGTAATTCCGGCGTTAAATGAGGTTCACCTGTACTGTGTATGAAAAGTGCCTGGTATATATCTCCAGTAAAGTAAGTTTTTTTTTTTGTGATTACTCCACAAGTTGCAAGTTTTGTGTTCTAATCCTTGATTTCTCGATTAACACATTTGAATGTTCTAAACATACTAAATGCTTATGATTCCTTGCAAATGGTGGACAAGTTCCTTGATCTTAATTCCTGATAGTTATCGAATCCAAATGCTGATGACAATGGTAAAAATTGGGCAATTGCTGCTTCTTATAACAATATTTGTAAATATTGTTATAAAGGCATTATTAAATTTATAATGTACTTTACTGGTAGGTTTGAGGTTTTTTTTAGCAATGATTTAAATTTAATTTAGGCAATTATAAATGATAAAGTTTGAATCTCTTACATTCTGAATGATCCAATCACCTAAAATTAATATATAATCAAGTTGAGCTAGTACATAATTTTCATTACATAAAATATTGTATATGAAAGTATAAGCACAAATTAGATAATAGGATAACAGAGTACTGTACTTGGTAATTGATATGCCAAATTTATTTTTGTTACAGGTGTCAAGTATGACTAGTTTGGGGGTTTACAGTGATGCTCTTGGTTTAACTGAAGAAAACTTTGCTACAAAAATTGTAACCCTACAACCTGCAGACATAAAACGTGGCTTAATTAATGAAATACATCTGTATCGTCAGAATAAAAAAATTGCATGGAAAACTGTTTTGAATTACATGTGCACAATATTCAAGTGTCCTGTTGAAGATGTTTCAATTGATACACTGTGCACTAGTTTTCATTTTATTGCAAAGAACTTAAAAACCCTGAAAAAATCTAAGGGAAGTGGTTCAGGTTTGGTTGAAGCTCAAGAAAAGCTGTATAAGCTACCAAAGATTAAGAGAAAAGAAACTAAAATTCCTCAAGATGATTTTCCTCAGAAGGAAATAAAAAGTTGCTCTGAACTTGCCTGCAGGACACTTGAGGAGAAAGTTGAAAAATTAACAATGGAGTTAAAATTAGAAGAGCAAGTTATTAGACAACAGAAAAAGCAGGAAGCCTGTTTGAAAAGGAAGATTCGGTTTTTATACAATGAAAATAAACGTCTGAGGATGAATGTTTGTAACTGCATAGAACTGAAACGCTTGAGGCAAAAACTGAAAATGAGTGCTGGCTCTGCTGAACTCTGGAGAAGAAAGCATAAAATTGAAAAACAAAAATATAAAATTGAGAAAAGGCAATTGACAAAACCAGACTGCAGGTTTGGACAGAGTCAAAAGAAAAATGTGGCATAAAGATGCTTCAGAAGTAATCCAACTCATTTAAATGATTGCTTGATATCCATTCAAATGGAGCTATTATCTATGAAAATACAATCAAAATAGATTGTGAACTAAAACAAGTGTTACAGCAGCTGGTTTTTTGAGAGGGGGGCTAAAGATGGAGAGGTGCAAGTGAAGGAAATGTTAAATATAATAAGATAGCAGGCAGGCTGTCTGCCTTGCTGACACAATGTGTGTGTATTTGGTAGCTAAGGTTTTGTTAGGGAGCGAAGTGTTTGTAGGTTTGTCTTGTGTATTTCAATATACTGTACTGTGCTATATATGGGTGTCTAGACGAGTACTGTATACCATTCACTCGTACACACTCAAATGCTTTTGTACAGGTTTTGATGTTTTGTCAGGGCCTTTGCATGTTGTGCAAGGGTATTCTAGTCTGTGTTTCAACTTCGAATTATGTATTTTGGGGCTTGATTGCCCTTGAGTACATCCAAACTCTTGGTCCACCATCTGTGGGGTGACTCAACATGGAGTATTCTTTCTAGCATTGGGTCTTCTTGCATTTTGATAATATTCCATGCCCTGGTGGCTTGCTGTTGCACTCTGATGTTAAAAATTCATGGAGTTCCAGAATTGTTTGGTCTTATGGCCATTGTATCTGGTCAAATTTCTTAACCCCTTATTTTGTACCATTTAACTTTTGCATGTTAGTTTTCTTTAAGGTATGCAGGGGAGTGTGCAAAGGTTATGGAATCTTGACAGTTTGTTCAAGATTGTTTTTGCTTTGTTTATTCTGTCATTTAAATGTACTGTATCTTGATTTCTGTTCTATTAATCTTTTGTCTTGGCATTCTGCCTACATTCATATGTTGGATTGGGTGGTTGTCAAGGATAATAGGCTCTGGATTTACTTTTATAATGTGTATTATTTGAAACCTTTTGTTTGTTGGCACTTGTTTTCAATTATTTTTCAAAGTTTATGAATTGTAGTGCCGCCCTGGTTTTGTCAGCCAGTAATGTCAGATTGTCCTGGGGCGGCAGATTATTTGACTTGTCTTTAGTATACGCTATGCATTGTCCATATTTGGGAGGGGGCAGGTCAGCAATATATACTGTGTGTTGAAAAGTGGGTGATGGAACAACTTCCCTTGTGGTACTCTACATTTCGGTTCGATTTCATTCCCCAAGTAGCTACCAGTACTGAGCTCGGCTGTTGTCTGAATTGCATAGTATGGCAGCAAATCTCTGTGGAAGCCCCAGTTCTGACATCTTGTATTTTACACCGGTGTACCAGACTTGAAAGCTTTTGATGTAGTATGAACACTATACAGTATTCAGTATTACATTGATCTCTCTTTGCCACAGGATTGGCTCTATGCTTGTAGATCAGGGCCGTAGCTGCATGGGTCCTCTGTGGTGTTTTAATCCAACAAGGTTAGCGATCCAATATAATCACCAAGAACACCAGTGGTAGTTTGGTTCCATCTACCTCTGATATACTGTATTTCCCCTCCAAAATGCTCTAATTTTCACTGCATTTGGTAAATTTTGTATATAGTAAAAGCAAATTTTTTTGCTTAGCTTTATAAAATATATTTCAAGGAATATCATTTCTTCTGATAACTCAGCTTTTTCAGCTAATGTTGCAAATTTAAGATAAATACAATTAAAATGTATGGTAAGTGCATTTTCTTTGCAGATAAATTATGACTCATTAATTATGGTTTTACTTTTGAAAGATATTAAATACTTTATGTAAATGCAGTTATCGAATTTCAGAAGTACAGTAAAAAAAAAAAAATGTGAATAATTTTCTTGTACTAATTATTTTCCACCAATTGGTTGCTCAATTGTAAATATTGCACCAATGAAGAATTGCTTATTGACTGGACAGTTTTCAACTGTAGTGTATAATTTATGTGGTAAATAAAAAATGTTATAGAACGAGTTCTTAAAGCTATTACAACATCACTTTGTTCTATTGTTTACTTGAAGAATTTACTTGGTCCCATTCCCTTGTGTTATGTTGGGTGGCCCATAAGAATTGTTTACAGGTTTTATTTAATCCCTGTGCTGTGCACCTGTTAAATGCGGCAGCTCTGTGGTGCTCACAAAAAAAAAATTATGAATTTTGTTTTTCTCTTGGGATTGTTAATTAACATCCAGGAAGGATGAAAATCCAAAAGTGAGTGTGTGGGGTGGGTGTGGGTGTGTGTTGACCTCTTGTTGTTTACCTAAAGTTGTGTTTTTGTTTTGCGCTTTGCGTTTAAAAATTGCATTTTTTTCGGTGGAAATGAGGCGAGGTGCTGCATAGGAATAAAATTTGATTTATTTTGTTTCTCTATTTTTTTGCGTTAGCAGGTTGTATTGATGTGCCAAAGATGGTCATTATGCATAACTTTGAAAATCCTTTGTACTGTACATATGCAAAGCTTCCTTTTTTTTATATATAAATATACAGTACACACATTTATTCCCTGCTAATACTGTGTATGTATATATACATGTGTATAATGTATAATATATATTTATATACTGTAATATATAAATATATGTATATACAGTAATATAATGTGTGTGTACTGTATAGGCATAAATATTATATTTGCAAATACAGTATTACACATTTTGCCTTTGCTGTAAATATATATACATGGTAAACATTTAGACACTGGCTGGTGATGTGCCAAACATAGACCTCGCCTTTTTACTAAAGCCCTAGAGAGCCAGTAGGGGACTCGTGATTTATTTAATTTTTTCCCCAAGATAGGGGGATGGTTACATGGACGGTGAGGAAGCAAATGTGAGCCCCGTGGTCGTTTTAAATGTCACGATATACAGTACTCAAGAGTGCTATCGTGCACACCACCACCATCACCAGTAGTGCTGTAATTCACTGTGTGCAGTTCAAGGGCTAACGTTATACTTTATGTTGTGCGTTAATCATATGTAGCCATTCTAGATTTGAACTTTAAAAAGGACACATGAGTAGTTTCCTCTTTAATGTTCACAACCCCTCCTCTTTATTCCACTAGTTGCACATGAACAACATTCCCAGTCCTACAACTTCTGGTGGGGGCTTAATTTCTTTCAAAAAAATCCTACTTGTGTATCCGTGTACTGTATGTGAACTTGGATAACTGAAGGTAATTGATTGTATAATGTTTGACACGTGAAATTACTAATAGTAGTATTTTGATAATGATCTTTCAACAGTTTTATAAAGAGTTCATGTATTTATGATTTTGTATAGCCTAAATACAAAACTAGATGAACCATTTACCTTTTGAGGTCAGTGCATTTAAGTCTGTGCACTAATTAAGTAGCTTCAATTTTGTTACAGCATCCCAGTTTTGATGCTGCTGCTGTTGTTGTTTGCATCAAATCTGAGGGGCATTTTTAGTGTGAGGATGGTATGCACAACCACCATTTTATGTATTTGTGGTCATTGCAGATATTTAATGATAGGTAATCTGTAAGAAATTTTGAGTTCATACAGCTTGAGTTCCTTTATTTACAAATAAATATGGTAGATAGTTTGTATTTTTCTTTCCAATTACTGTATATCATCCTTGCACATGTCCTGAACATGTTGTACATTTTCTGATATCTTGCCGAGGTTGTTCCATGCAAATCGGTCGCATCAGATGTGGGTGTTCTGTTAGACCTACAGAGAACCAAAGGTGAAACCTGTCCCTCCTCTCGGAAGCAGAGAGAGAGCAAGTGATAATTGACCACCATATTGGGAAAGCATCCAGAAAGTTAGTGAAGCTTTACAGACAACTGGAGGATTAACTAAAACCAAATCCTCAAATGCCAAAGAACTCTGCAAACGATTCACACACACACAAGAAAAACATTAAAAATTAGCACATGCCTCATAGCATCTAATGTCACCATTAGGCAGCCTGGCTTCCATGCATAGCTATCTTGTCAGTTGTTTGGCTGATGTCCTGTGGGACACTGCTGTTCTGGATCTTTTAGACATGACAAGACTCCTACCCTCCCTGCTTCAAGCCAAGTGCCAGCCATCCTTGGAATTGTTCCTGTGGGGGACATTTGCTTTGTACTGTTCTCCATTTTAGTATGGTATTTGCTTCATGTGCATGCTTTCAATCTGGCTTATTGCTCAGGCTTGGCTTTGTTGTTCTTTGGGCTGTATGTGCTCTGGGTTCCTTGTCAGGGTGCCTACTAGCACTGCTCCTGCACTGACCGATATCTTCTCTGGTGTATTTGGGAGTTTAACCTTGAGAGGCCAGGCCACCGGGGTGTAGAGCCTTGCTTGGGGCTATTCAAAAGTGTCTCCTCTGTTTGGGCCCTTGGCTGGGGTCATTGTGTTGGTTATGCTTGGGCTCGCATGTGTATGACACACCAGTCACCAGTCATAACCTGGTTGTTTTGGTGGCGCTTCCTGTACGTCTTCTGGCGAGCGGTCTGTGCGTCTGGTTGTCCTGCTTGGTTAGCTGCCTTCAGGTCTTGGTAATTTCCTGGTGGGACTTTGGCATGGTTTGTTCGACCACGTAGAGCCTGCTCTCGCCATGTCAACTTGAAGAATGCTCATCATTTTTTCTACCAGACGATGGTCATTCTTTTTGCCTCTGCCATGCTGCTTGTTGGGTTGGCGATATCTACAACCCTGAGTGCTGTGTGGTTTGTTCCCTCAGGGGTGGAACATTGACTAATTCAGCTAATAAAGCAAATGCTTTTCAGTCAGCTGCCACTTTGAGAGAGAGGTTTGCTGGTTAAACGTGGACTGTGGAAGTGTGCAGTTGAGCTGGACAGGAATGCTAACTGCTCACATCAATCAATAAGGTAAAATGCCTAGAGCAACAGGCACAAGACCTTGAATTCTTACCAGATAAAGTATAAGTAGTGTCTGATCTTGACCTTGTGGTACAGGGAAATCAAATATTTTGATTCATCAAATTTATTGACCTCTGGTATTGGCGGAGGATCTGTTTATGGAACCGATATGACAAAGTTTGCAAATACTGTACTGTATAAGGAAGAAAGGATTTCCTGAAACACCATGTGCTGTAACATACAAATTTATAATTAAATTAGAACACAGAAGAAATGTATAAAATGGAAAGGAGGGGGGGATAATTGTCTTTATTTTGAACTGTCATAGGCTATGATAGTTCTGTCAATCTCAAAACTGTCATTTTGATCTATGCATAGTATTGTCTCATGCTGACGATATCCAGGGGATGTAATGTAACCTAACTTGACACTGTTAATTAACACCTTGAGCAATAATGGCTGCCTAAACACCACTGCCGTATTCAAGGGACAATTGGGAGCTCAAGATGATGCTTGTAAAATTAAATCTGACATGTTCTCACACATGTGACACATGTTCTTGACCAAGCATATGTTTGTGCTTGGTCAAGAACCGGCACTATGGGAGGTCTTGCTCTGAATGGCTGCCCCAAACTGTCAAGAACATTCACAAAGCTCGCTGGACTACACTTAGCGCACAATACAAGACAATAATGCATATGCAAATAATTAGTTTACTTACTCTTCAGCTGGCTCGCGCCCACATTCACGTACTGTATGTGCATTTCCTATGGGCGTGTCTTGCTGAATGGAGCCCACACAGTTGCTATTTCTTGGCACAAACAGGATGCAGTTTCAGAAGTAACTTTAATCTACTATGGTGCAGGGAGTGACGGAACTAGAGCTCCGGGGGAATCCACATCTTAACCCTAGGGTTGCCTCACTTATAATGACAAGATGGAGCACAAAGAGATGGCCGAGCTTGCATTTCGTATCACTTAATTTAAGTCGGAGCCTCCATATAGTGCCTATCAGAATGCCATTTCAATCATACACAATCTGACTGGGCGAACTATGGGCTTCTCTGATGTCACTGGGAGTGTGAATAATAATAATTAATAATGCCTCTTTCACTCTTAGAATTGCACAAGAATATATGTAATGAAACACCAACACAATTTGAAAATCCTGGTTCTATACACTACAGTAAGGGCTAGGTAATTCATATTCAGTTATCTGAATCTCAAAGTAATCTGAATAAATTTGAGTGCTTGACTTTTAAACTCTAATAGAAATTTGGGTTATTGTGTTTTCTGCTGAACAAGAAACCTGAAAAAAGTTTGAATTAGTTAATTTTTGGACATTTCTGGTGAAAAAGTCGGTGATTCGGGTACCAAGCATACATGGTACTTCTGTTATAGAATGAGGTTAATTTTCAGCTAAGCAGGATGGAAATTTTTTGTTTTTTAAAGGAGCATTTTCTAATTTCTGTATTTTAATGTGTAATTTTTACATTCAGTATGACAACTATCCTGTGGAAGATCCTGAGAATTACCACTACACTGTTAGAGGTGAAGGAGAGTATGGAGATCGTAGTAACTACCCAACCTATTCCATTCCTGAAGAAGTGAAAAAATACGTCACTTACTTCAGAGATGCCATCCGGGATGGGAATGTGTATGATATTCCTCCACTTTATCTGGAGTAAGTATGTTGTTGTTTGCTAGTTTTACTTGTTTACTTAGTTTTTGCACAAGTCACTCTCTGTATATGATAGTTGTGAATGCTAAAAAAAAAAATGTGAAATAATTAAAAAGTTATAATTTTTTAATGTTCTACAATAATTGAAAAACTAGTTAGAATGATTATCATCATTATTGTTACTGTTAATAATAGTGTACGTTTGTAATATGTTTTGACTTCTTTCATTTGCGTATTTCAGCTTCAATCGTTTGACTGAGGAGTACTACAAGACCCAGACATGGCCTGAAGTGGAAGATTTGTATAGCAACAAGCTAGTAGAACAAGATGGCCGGGATGACATATTTCTCATTCTGTATCGAGAGTTGTACTATCGCCACATATATGCCAGGGTACAAGGAGGACCTACTATACCACAACGTTTTGAGTCTTATTACAACTATTGTAATCTCTTCAATTATATCCTGAGTAAGTTATTAAACTTGTCTTGTATGGTACAAGGTGCATACAGTTGGATTTTGTATTAGTTTTAAAAAAAGTTCAAAGTTCTGTTATTAAAAATGTGATGATGTAACCAACTAATAAGTGCAGTTTATTTTCTATATATTTGCTGCTGATAACGTGCATTGCTTTATAAAAGTCACATAAGCTGGATGTACTGTACTGTGTAAGTTAATTTAAATTGCATAGTCTTTCCCTCACACAAGATCACATTGTGTAAACTGAAACCTTTTAAAATATGGGTCACACTAAATATGCATTGTTAACCTTCGGGTGTACGGTGTAAGTTGGTGCTGTTACTTATCTTCTGATATAACTTTGTAATTTTTAGGTGCTGAAACACCTGTGCCCATGGAACTTCCCAACCAGTGGCTGTGGGAGATCATTGATGAGTTCATATATCAGTTTCAGTCGTTCTCTCAGTTTAGATCTAAACTTGGCAAGAAGAGTGAGTCAGATATTGAGATGCTGAAAGAATCTCCCAAGATCTGGAATGTTCACTCTGTACTCAATGTCCTGCATTGTTTGGTTGATAAATCCAATATCAACAGACAACTTGAGGTGAGTTATAAATTCCTGCATAATTACGTAGTAAAGTGGTTATATGACAGTTAGGTTTTCAGAATACTGTACTGTATATGGTAATTGAAAACTTTATTTGTAGTGCTTCCAGTACTTGGCCTTGTTGTAGCTTTAACCCTTAGTGCCTATTTCTACAACATTTGAAGCAAATTAATTGTATGTTTTTCTTTCAAAATAACAGTGAAACATACAGATTTTAGTTTCAAATATTCCATATTTACTTGAATATATAGCATTTCAAAATAAAAATTTTAATATTGATACTAGTTCCTTAAATTTAGAGTAATTTTGTTACAGAATTTAAGGGAAAAATTAATAAACGAGTGATTTAAGAAAAAACAAATGAGCACAATTTTGTTAATAAATATTTTTGAGTGCATTTGTGCCATATGCTCCAAAACTCTTGTAATTAATTATTTTTAATGTATAATTATAAAGTTTACAATTATGTTCGGTAATAGTAGCCAGTGGTAAAAAACATTAGTTGATGTGAGCCATTTAAGGGTTAATAAGTCTTCTATAAATATTTTGACTGGGCTCAAGATTGACAAATCACTAAAAGTACTTATGAACTCATTTTGGCTTCAGTTTTTATATAAAAGAAAAAAGTTTTATGTAAGTTATTTCATCTTTAAAGAATTTTGCAGTATTATCTAGATTATAAAAGTTCTGCAGATAACATTGTTTTATCTTGCTTGAAAGTACTAAACCTAATTATTTTTATGCACTATTGCCCACTTGCACATCATGCAACAATGTTTTCTACCCATTTTGTACTCATACAGGTGTACACTAGTGGTGGAGATCCTGACAGTGTGGCAGGTGAATTTGGTCGCCATCCACTGTACAAGATGTTGGGTTACTTCTCACTTATTGGCCTCCTACGGCTTCATTCTCTGCTTGGGGACTACTATCAGGCTATCAAGGTGAAGTTTAGCTATTAAAATCAAATTATTGAATAAATAATATTTGCAGGATTGTGTAAATTTCATATAGATTCTATCTTTGTTGTTGGTACAGTAATTCTTATAGTTTTGCCTGCCACCAGTCCAGTAGTACTGTAAACACAAATAGGACTTTGTAAAGACTCAGAGGTGAATTACATATTGATACCGTAAATGTCTTTACTCGTTTTCAAGACAATTTAGATGTGTCACTTCAGGAATGTACATATAATTTGGATTAATATATTTTCAGGTTTTGGAGAACATTGAATTGAACAAGAAATCTATGTATTCTCGTGTACCTGCCTGTCAAATTACAACGTACTATTATGTAGGGTTTGCATACATGATGATGCGTCGCTATGCTGATGCTATTCGCACATTTTCCAATATCTTGGTGTACATTCAGCGCACCAAGGCTATGTTCCAAACCAGAAACTACCAGAATGATCAGATCAACAAACAGGTAGGTATTGTGTGACACAGGACGACAGTGAAAGTTTTTCAGTGTCATCCTGTTTTTCATATTACTAGTACAGTAATAAGTATTTTAATCATTTTAGCCGAACAATCTTAATGCTTGTTACGTTGGGTTGGTTTGTATAATATTATGTGATGATTGCTGTTGTTTTACATAATGTAATGGCCTAGGCCTTAGCATGAATGGTTAAGTACATGTACTCATTAATCCTTATGTTATAGTATTATCTTTTGGCTTTAATAAAATTAGTATGAATCCAAAAGGAAAAAATACTCAGAATTTTAGCAGAATTAAAATATTACACTTTATTCCCAAATCTGAAAATTGGTTCATGTGTGTTGGATTTTGATTTGTGTCATTTGCACACTTGGTACCAAACAGGGCACTGCCATAGGACATTGTTTTGCACCTAGTGGCCCAGAGCATTTGTGACTGGAATGTTTAGTTTCCCCTATCATAATAACTCCTCATAGAGGGTTATTATTCATTTGTGAGCAGCAGCGTTACAAAGTTCAAATATTGCATACAGTATTTAACTTTAAATATCGACCTAGGTCCGACCCCTCTGAAAACGGTATATTTGCCTGTGTTTAAATACAGGAAAGGGGCAGAGTAGAGGGGTGGGGAAGTTACCCTTTTAACATTTCTTTGTAGAATGTGTTCATCATGATGTATAATGCTGTTGTCTGAGATGTGATCTTTAACTTTATCTTGGTTATGAATTTATATACAGCAAGCCATTTCTTTGCAGACTGAACAGATGTATACACTCCTATCCATTTGCATGGTGCTTCATCCACAAAGGATTGATGAAGCTGTACAGTCCTCACTGAGAGAGAAAACTCTGGCTGCAAAGATGGCTTGTATGTCGGTAAGTTGATACACGAGAAGTATTTGTAAAGTTGATAAATTAATGACTCGTATCTAATTAGTGAAAAAGGATTACATGATTATCAGTAAACTCATAGAAGAGATGATGACCTACATTTTCTGAACTTCATTGGTCATTCCTGTTTACAAGACCCCAAATTTCATGGAAAAATTTGGGGTCTTGTTTTCTGTGCAAGTGCCTAATGCTGTTTTAGATGTTTACAGTTAGATCAGATAGAGAATGTCTAGAAAATATCTATATATATATATAATATAAATAATACAGTACTGTATTTTCTATAATTATTGTATATACTGTAATATTTTCAGCGTGGTGACACTGCAGAGTTCACGCAGTGTTTCACATTTGCCTGCCCAAAGTTTCTAAGCCCTGTACCTCCACCTTTTGACTCCACACAAGCAAACCCCCACAAAGAGCCCTTACAACAGCAACTAAAGGCAAGTATCATTAACCAGTTTTTATTACCCTAGTTAAACATGCCAGATTATATGGATTAGATTAGTTTTGTTATACAGTATATATTTTATTGTAGGAAAACCCCATCTAGTATGGTAATGTTTATAAGTTGTGTATATTCAGGTATTTTTGGATGAAGTGCAGCAGCAGCAGCAAATCAGCGTGATGAGGTCATACCTGAAGCTCTACACTACTATGCCCATGGAGAAGATGGCTGCCTTCCAGGATCTGAGTGAGGATGATTTTCGTAATGCTCTTCTGTGCTTCAAGCACAAGATGCGCAACATGGTGTGGACTAAAGGTACCTCTGGCCTACAAGGAGACTTTCAGAGTGACTCAGAGGTGAGACAGTGAGAATTGTTCAAATTCCTGCTAGTTTAAATGTAAATTTATTTAAACATTTGACCTACAACATGCTTTTTCTCCAGTTGTACTTCAGAATGAGATAAGCTCAGTGTGTATGAGGTACTATGGTTTTGGTCAATTAATTAAGACTGACAGTAGGAATAGTAAATGTATCAATATTTGCCAGTGGTGAAGGTGAAACCAGAAAACTTGTGTTCTATTTAAAGATATACTTGCAGCATTTAATCCCAAATTTGTCTGAAGGGATACAGTACTGTAAAATATTTATAATATATCTGCCAATGATAAATTAACTTTAAATTTAGTAAATATTTAATTTTTTTATACAATACATCAAGTTTCCACACAAGACTATTTCTATATTTTAGAACTTAGATCAGGAGAAAGTACTAATTTGTATTATAGGAAAATAGTTCATTTATTTTAAATATTAAGCATGTTAATATATTGTCCAATTATTGAAGCACTGAATATTAACACTTTCGCGCACCCCGCGCGCCACCCCTCGACAAGGCGATATGGGCCCCAGCGTGTCACGGAAGCGCGCGTCAATTCCAAAAAGTTTATACTCTCTTCAACTTTGTCACCTCAATTTTCGTTCTACGAGATTAAATTTGGTATCATTGTGTTCGCAATAAAATTCTCTACAGCACTAAATGCATATAAACTCCAAAAGCCCGGCTAATTACCCGCAGCAAGCAGAGAAAGTGCGAACGAGTTACCCGGGAGCGCGCAAACGCGATAAAATGTTTTCACTATTTTCACTCTGGTTACCTCAATTTTCGTCCTAGGTCTTTCATTTTGGTCTCAATGGGTTCGTAATAGAATTCTCAAGAGGAACATTAGCATATAAAATAAAAAACCTGGTCACGCTCCAACCGCCGATGAGTTGAAGACGGGCCACGCGTTAGCCGTGAGCGAGCGCTCCGACGCCTTCCCGCTACACTCCCAATTCCTGCCCACATATGTTTAGTATTATTTCCTGGTGGTAATCTCAATTTTCGTGTTACAGCGCTCATTTAGGTATGAAAATGTTCCTAATAGAATTCTTCAGATGGATATGTGCATATAAGGGCCAATTGAAGAACAACATTGCCTGTACAATATGGGAAAGTATGAAAAAAAATAAATAAATAAATAATAAAAAAAATTTGCACTTACCACCTCAGTGTTGTGTGTTGAACATGACATGGGTTGAACATTTGTTTTATCCACTCCATCTGCTCCTGGAAAACGTTTCCTGCAGGGTCAACCCATGTTTTGTATAGGTGGAGTGGATGGTGGGAGTTAGTCTCACATGCTTGTACTTCTCCTGTACACTACTCGGCTTCTGCTTTTCACGTCTTTCTTTCGCAATTTTCTTCCTGGAAGGGCCTTGTTCATGATCACTATCCATCGTGGAGTAAGCGTAGATAGTTTCTGAAGCCGCAGTAAGAAATATAGCCACGGAAAATAGCCGAAATGTTCACACGTTTGAGACGCGAGGGGAGGCGACCCTGGTCACAACAGTGGAGCGAAAACAATGGGCCGACGGCGTGTGCCGCACTGCCTGCGGGCCACTAGGCGCAACAAAGAAAATGGG
The DNA here is from genome assembly GCF_040958095.1 of Procambarus clarkii. Lineage (NCBI taxonomy): Eukaryota > Metazoa > Arthropoda > Malacostraca > Decapoda > Cambaridae > Procambarus > Procambarus clarkii. The sequence continues at coordinate 31,026,958 of NC_091184.1, read as the reverse complement.
AAGACATCGGCGCGCATTTTAAAACCAGTCCCAAAAAAATCGGATAAGAACCTGATTTTTGGCGAATTTTTAAAGTGGATGACGCAATGCTGCGTCATCCCCGGCATTACCGCCAGTAAACGGATGACGCAATGATGCGTCATCCCCGAGCGAAAGTGTTAAGAAATCAAGTTTGCGAAAACGTTTTTTTGGGTTCACTCCACGGCAAACGCTTGTGTGCGTGTCATTTTGTAATATACTGGTTAACCACAAGAAAACGTGCAATGTAACTGAATAAGGAACTACTATACAGTACTCCATTTGAATGCTTAATTTTTCCCTTTTAATTTTATGCAGTTTTAATCACAGATTTGTTAAAATTAAAAGTATTGTACATTATCTCGGCATTATATGATGCCCCAAAATCTGCCCATCATCAGTTGCCAAAATTTGGATATTTACAATTTATTCCTTCATTCAAATTGCATGCATTAATTATGGTTTTGCCAGAGAACATTGTATCTTCATTACTGAATGTGAAAATTTCAACAGGTTGATTTCTTCATTGATGGAAATATGATCCACATCGCAGACACCAAGGTTGCCCAGAGGTATGGAGATTTCTTCATCCGCCAAATCCACAAATTGGAGGAAGTGAACCGTTCCCTTGCAAAAGTTAAAGTTTAAGGAAGCATGTACCAGAATGGTCTTGATGTAATTGAAATGGATGGTAAGTTACATTGTAAATGGCCGACTGATAATTGATGTTTATGATATTCATATTAAACATTAAATAATCCATAGTCACATTTTTACCATTAAAATATTATTCTATATTTAGCCCAAGTCTATTGTAACAAGCGTGAATTTATTTAAATAAAATATTAAATTGCTACTATCTACTTTTATAAGAAAGAGAAAGGAGGAGTTTGTCAGCAAAGTACTAGTAACCCAGTGTACCACCAGATGGCAGCTTATGTCACTAGGATTCCACCTGTTCCCGTACTTGTTGCCCTGAGCCCCACTGGGAAGGGTTAAAAATGGGGATGGTAAGCTACTGTGGTTACACAAAAAAATAGAAATAGAGCATTTAAGATAATGCAATACTGAGCTGGCCCCCCCTGGTAATTCCGATTCACCCTCAAGGGTGTTGCCTTGACGTGTTGAGGGGCTCATTTGCCACCCTCTATCAGGTGTGGGTGGTGTCTGCTGCCCTCCCCTTCCTCCTATAACAAATTACTGCATTTAGGTTTTGCCACTTGTGCATTTTTCCATGCATGGAGACCTGGTAGTTGTATAGTTACCTCATGTGGTTATTGAGCCTGCCCAGCAGCCTCAACACTTTGGTAAGGAAATGGGGGTATAACAGGAGGTTCAATAAGGCCCAACTGATTTGGTCTCCTGACAATGGTTACACACTAAAAAAATGACACTGAACATAGCCAGTATTAAAAAACACTATTAGTGCTGTTAACACAATTGCTACAATCAAGCTTTGTGTGTGTGTGTGAATGCTGTACAGAGCATTTTACAGCCCTATGGGCATAAAAATGTTTAGGTCAGGTACTTGGTCCAGGTACTCTGTGGCCTCTGCAGCTTCCTGGCTAAGGAAGTATACCATGAAATAAAATCAGGCATGCTACCAAAAACCCAAGAAAAATTGAAGCAACTCCTACAGGGCAAGTTGAAATGCTTTAAAAGTGTCATGAACTGATCACATTGAATGAAATGAACCTTAAATAGTAACCTATGTACAATGCCAATACCATACAACTACTGTCACTGTTGAACCAATAAGCATACTCTACCACAAATTTTATGCCCAGCATTTAATTTGCAAAAATTACTTAATTAATCTAAATGGCATTAATTTTATGATAAACTGATGGCTAACAATTTACTCACGAATCAAGAACAGCAGTGAAGTATGAACGAGGTGGTAGACTTGTTCATATTCTTTCCGTACAGTACTGGATAAGAAAATATGCTGTACATGACTTAACCCGTGTCAATGTACAAAAAAAAAAAACAGTGGTATGCTGAGAGGGGCAAGAGGGGCTGTTTTGGCATAGTGAGGTGAAACCATCTTCCCAGACAACCAGCAGCAACACATCAGTTTCAGGTGGCAGTGTTAATGAACACAACACATTGACAAACATTACATGTAGAAACAGTTTGCAGCAAATTGCCAAACCATTGGCATCCAAAACTACTCCAGTGACCGACTGCAGAAGCCTTAAAAAAAAATTTAAATTATTTGTTTTAAATATATGCTGTTAATGAGACTGGTCTGGTGTAATTACCTAAGTGTAGTTACAGGATGAGAGCTACGCTCGTGGTGTCCCGTCTTCCCAGCACTCTTTGTCATATAACGCTTTGAAACTACCGACGGTCTTGGCCTCCACCACCTTCTCACTTAACTTGTTCCAACCGTCTACCACTCTATTTGCGAAGGTGAATTCTTATATTTCTTCGGCATCTGTGTTTAGCTAGTTTAAATCTATGACCTCTTGTTCTTGAAGTGCCAGGTCTCAGGAAATCTTCCCTGTCGATTTTATCAATTCCTGTTACTATTTTGTACGTAGTGATCATATCACCTCTTTCTTCTGTCTTCTAGTTTTGGCATGTTTAATGCTTCCAACCTCTCCTCGTAGCTCTTGCCCTCGAGTTCTGGGAGCCACTTCGTAGCATGTCTTTGCACCTTTTCCAGTTTGTTGATGTGCTTCTTAAGATATGGGCACCACACAACAACTGCATATTCTAGCTTTGGCCTAACAAAAGTCATGAACAATTTCTTTAGTATATCGCCATCCATGTATTTAAATGCAATTCTGAAGTTAGAAAGCATCGCATAGGCTCCTTGCACAATATTCTTTATGTGGTCCTCAGGTGATAGTTTTCTATCTAGAACCACCCCTAGATCTCTTTCTTTATCAGAATTCTTTAAAGATTTCTCACATAATATATAGGTTGTATGGGGTCTATGTTCTATTCCACATTCCATAACATGACATTTATTAACATTAAATTCCATTTGCCAGGTGGTGCTCCATATACTTATTTTGTCCAGGTCTTCTTGAAGGGCATGACAATCATCTAAATTTCTTATCCTTCCTATTATCTTAGCATCATCAGCAAACATGTTCATATAATTCTGTATACCAACTGGTAGATCATTTATGTACACAAACATCACTGGTGCAAGAACTGAACCCTGTGGTACTCCACTTGTGACATTTCTCCATTCCGATACATTGCCTCTGATTACTGCCCTCATTTTTCTATCAGTCAGAAAATTTTTCATCCATGATAGAAGCTTACCTGTCACCCCTCCAATATTTTCCAGTTTCCAGAAGAACCTCTTATGTGGAACTCTGTCGTGTGTGGAGGCAACTGTGCCTCCACACAGTTCTAATTATAAGCAACACCATGAGCCCTTTAAAAACGGCCAGCAGTCCCTTTTCAGAACTATCAAGGGTATATGCAGGTTGCAAATTAAAGGTGATGGTGAGTGGTATAGTTGCATTGTTGCTGGATGAATGTCCCTGTGTGAGTACATTTTCATTTTGAAAATTAGAAAGTCACAGCCAAATTACAATGCCTTTTGCCACATCTTTCAATGTTTGTTTACACAATATTCTGCAATGCTATAAGCATTAAACAATATTTGTTGATTCTATAAGCAGGAATATCCCTGATGAATTTCTCAAGGTAATTGGCAACAATGACCTCCCCCCACAAGGGTCACAATAGAATTAATCTGCAGGAAGGGAATTATCAGGGGAAAGTGCCAAACCATTACAACTACATGCCACTGGGAAGGGGTCAGGATAATGATTTAGGATGGAACAGGGAAAAGAATGGTGCCCAACCACTTTGACGGTCAGGAATTGAACACCGACCTGCATGAAGCAAGACCGTCGCTCTACCATCCAGCCTGCAGAAGATAAAATGTTTTTAAATGCAATTTTCACTTCATAATACTGTACATCCCATATTATATCGAGCACTAATTTTATTTTACATGTGCAATTACTCTTCACCTGTAAATAGTTGCTACCATACTAATTACCAGTGGTCAACCATCTTGAAATGCTAATATAGAATACTGTTAATAGTGATGATTTGCAGCAGCAACAGAAGGTAATGCTAGTTGGTATTAGACACAGCCAAAGACATTTTGTACATGCAAACGAGCCAACATTTAAATTCCATTTGAGGACTACTGTGTAAGAAAAAATAAACTAAGGAATTTAACATTTTATTATATAAAGATTACTTAACAGAAACCTGAAAATTACATTTTCCATCACTAACTGAGGAGCGCGCAATGCTTTCAAGCTTCATACCTAAGAGAAGCAGCACATGAAGCTCTAACTTAACACTACAACTGAGGTTATAAATAATTTCATAACAGTATTGATGCTTCATTCATCTGACAGGTCTTCCAAGTGGTCATCCATGCATCCAAGGACAGCTCTGCCACAAAAATATAATCACTTGCACCACAATGGAAGAGACGCATGTGGCCAACACTCCTCCGAGGAAGGATACAAATAAATGGCCAGAATTTTATAAATTACATTTTGCAGATTTACTACCAAATATCTGGACCACCAATTATATAAAAACGGCTTATTTAAATTTTATCACTGAGCTACATTGCATTACCTATAAAATTATAACTTACAACCCATAAATTTCTGCTCTAATGACAATTTGCTAGAATTATGAAATTCAGCCTTAATATTTCAAGACATCACAAATTCTATTACAAAAATTGTTAATATAACGTTTCGAAGCTAAAATAATAAGTCAAACCTACAAAACATGGGAATGGATCATGTAAAGGTCAGAATGGCAGTTAGGTAGGGAGTCTGGGCCGGTAAGCTACACATACAAAAATCGATTCTCCACTGACCAGCTACAATCCAGCATTACATTTAAGATTCCATCACATAACGGAGCATAGATATAACTTGGTGTCCGAGTTTCATAAAAGAACATGCCGCACACCGCAGTTATGGCAGCACTTGTTTCAGTTTACCATAGGTCTTATGTCTCCCAAATCACCAAGTGCTGATTGGTGATATGAATTAGCATAACGTGTTCAATATCACTACCACCATACCATGGTCCAGGCCACTTCCACCAATCTAATCAATGTAATTTGCAATCCAGCGAAAACCTTCACCATATCCTTGCCGCTTCAGAACCGAGCACATAAAAAGCTCAAGTGGGCGACCAGGAAGTTCATTACGTGGAATTTTGTTCTGGAATGAAAATTAATATTTTTAATGTCCCATAAAATTATAGTCAATAAAGTTAATGTTACCAGACAGGGTTCTAGAACAATATATATAAAAACCCTAGATAAACATCTAAATCATTAATTTTTAAAACTAGTACATTTAAAACGCTTGCAAAATTTCATGCTTTCCTATACTAACCCTTTCAACTATTTAGCATACAAGTACAATATTGTTCTGCACTTTGAAATGTATGCACAGTATTCTCAAGAGTCACAAAAAAATTCCTGGCTACTTCCTACCAAAATATGCATAAAATTGATTATGTATTGTCCACAGTAGCATATGCTTGGCATTAAAATTCCAGAACCTGGGAAAATATAATACTGTAGTAACAGGTATAACGGAGAAGGGCCGACAGACAAGTGCACTAGCGCACTTTATATAATGCAACTTGCATTACATCTCAGTCCAAGTAGAGCACAGCACCACACACTAGTCAGTTGCCAACAGCAAAACCATCTCCCAAAATACTACACATTGCTAACTTTAGCCACAACACTATCATTATCAAAACATTCTTCACTAAATCCTGAATACTAATAATGTTCCAGAAGTTTATTTTCCTAAAGGAACACTATGTCCTGTTTCATTATGCGCACACACTCCAAACAGTGGCTGTGTGCTGTGGACGTCTGCATCGTGCTGTGAACATTGTAACCAGTACAGTATCGAGTTCACCGATATCTGAACCTTGTACAAGTTTTTATTAGTCAAGATCTATGACACTATCATTGAATGCAGACAATGAGGCACAATGTGACTGAAGATACGGTGGCCAAACCACACATCAGAAAATGAAGAAATAATGTACCAGTCCGTCCTGGACCGGCATCAAGTCGGGTAATAGTGTGGAAGACAAATGAGGCAAAAAAGGCAGATGCAAGTTTAGGACAATGTAGAACAAGAGAAAAGGGTAAAAAATGTAAGAAGATAGAAAGGAAAATGTACAAGAAAAAGTTAGTAAAACAGGAAGAAAATAAAGAAAAACAGCAAGAGGCCCAATGTTGAAGAAACGTAGTAACATAGGACAAAGGAAAGAGGCTAGAAAGGTCAATGTAAGTAATTATCAAAGAAAGCACCAAGCCAGGAAGGTTATGTAGCATAGAAAGGGCAAAATTTAAGTCGGATCATGTTTGTTAAGAGGATTAGTGGATTTAAGCATGTTAAGTTAAAGGAAGAGTCAACAATAGAGCCAGGACTACAGTCCATGTCTATCAGAGCTGGTTCAACAAGACAGCATCTGTGAAGAGTTGAGGCAGGAAAGATTATTTTACAAGCCCAAACCATTGGATGATTTAAGAGTCCCTAACATGACAAGACAGCATTGCTTGTGTCTGCACACGAAACACTTCTTTTGTGGTCCTCAAGTCTTCATTTTCTGACGTGTGGTTTAGTCATCCTATCACTGAATAATCTGTTATTTATTTCATCATTATAAAGTGATGCAGTGGCCATGAGCTACTGCTGTATGGGCTGTCGTGGTCACCACTTCAAATAATGAGGCCCTCACACCCAGAAGAGGTGGCATCAGTTTAGCAGAGGTGCGAGCAATATGAACCCATGCGAGTTTTAAATCCTACACGGTACTTCAGAACTTTCCCAACTGTTGTGATGTTTACGGATAATTAGTGACAGCATCCCCAGCTGTGTGGTGCAGTGGAAAGGTGAAATGAAGGTGATCTTTGGTGAGGTGATGAAAGTTTTTTTATTGTGATGGATAATGATATGCAATTTTGGGGAGTTTGCCTTTCAAGAATTTTTTTTTTTTTTATACGAATTGTTAAACAATTTGATTTCCAATTTAGCACTGAGGGCACAACCACATCTAAAATACCATCCACAAACTTTTTGAACTACATGGTATGAACATCAGATATATAACAATACACAATCATCTTCATTAAAGACTTGCCTTTCCTGTCGTTTGACCAAAGAGACCGAAGTAGTGCCTGAGCTCATCCTCTGAAGCAGCACCAGCTACATCAATCTTGTTGCCCAGGATAACAATAGGAACATTCGAAAGCTGGTCATCCGTCAAAAGTGAATCCAATTCAGCCTATGGGGGAGTGTACATGTTAACCACTTGCTATAAAACTAAGCATATTTCATGCATATCGCATTTGCATCTTCGTGCACATTTAAATTTTGATGCATCAATGTAACTGCAGCCAAAACTTGTAAAAGAACACCACAAGACTTCTACAAACCTTAGATTCTGCAAATCTGCCTCTGTCTGCTGCATCTATAAGGAAGACAATGGCATCTACTGCAGGGAAATAGTCCTTCCACACTCTCCTTGCTTGGTGATGGCCACCCAGGTCAAATGTGGTAAATTTTATTTGTCCTATGCTCAGTTCCTCCGATGCTGAAAGAGTAATGTTGTTAGTGAAACAATAAAATACTTTATTTCAGACATCTTGAATAAGTTATTAAACCATATGATTGATATCATTATCACTGCAATGATGGTATTTATCCAATTTAAATTCATACATTGATGCAAGGGTATAAGCAACAATCAACACAAGTTCCTTCTTCCTGAACTTTTCTCGAATAGCTACTGAATAGTAATCATAAGCTTTGGGTTAATACAATTTGAAATATAACCTAAAAGAAAAATTACTGAAATACACACAACTATATGACTAAGTTTACAGGATAAAACTTAAAACTTATTTGTAGCACATGTACATACTTGGATGGAGTGTGGGTACATGCTGGGCCATGCGATCATCTTTCAGCATGTGAAGCAACGTTGTCTTTCCTGCATTGTCTAAACCCAGAAACAGAAGCTTCCCACTCTTCTTCCAGAGACCTGCCAGCCAAAGTTAAAATCATACAAATATTTGAACTTGTGAATTTTATGTGTAAGAATGTCCAATGTGCTTCAAAACCCACTACAGTACACCAAAAATGTTTTACTAATTTAGTTTAATAGCCCCATTCAAAAGCTGGAGAAATTGCTGACCTGGAGAATGTGCAAAGATCTTTTATGGCTAAAACCCACTCTATAAAACATCCAAATTATTGGGACTACGTGAAATTTTAAAATCTGAATTCCATAGAACACAGGTGAGAGAAATGCATAATTTGCACTCCAAAAATATTAGAGTGACTGATTGCAAATCTGCACAGAAAACATCACACGTTGGGAAGTGTATTCCATCACAGGTTGGGAAGACGGGACACTACGAGCGTAGCTCTCATCCTGTAACTACACTTAGGTAATTACACTTAGGTAATTAATTACGAGACCAGAAGGCATGGCAAGAAATACAAAATAGTCTCTGAAAAGTAAAGGTGCAGTAAGTATGCCGAGAGAACTGTCAACATCAAAGCTCAAAGACTTTTCAACACGCTCCCTCTAAACAAAGGGCATCACTGGCCGGCCTCTCGACATTCAAGGCAACAAATGCCTCCAAAAGATACCTGTTGAACCAGAATGTGATACATCAGGTTTTAAGAAGCTTCCCTTCCCTCAAGTTGTCCTCTTGGCTTAATCATCCTTACTAGTTAGTGCCTGAATTGTGTTAAAAAATCTCTGCACTTGTTCAACCTTAGGTCTATGCATCAAGAGATGTGCATTCCATGCTAGAGCATCATCATCTAGCACTACACAGCCTTACATAAGCTGTGTAGTGCATCTTGAAAGTTATTAAATCCCATTCAAATGTTTGAGAGCTTCATATATACTGCTGTAAGTTTATAATGTCCTTTAGATCTTAGCGATGGAATTATATCCACTAAAGTCTCAAACACATTAGTGATACCCTGTACCAATACTCGTGTGTGCACCTTCAGAGATCTGCAAGTACAGTACGTCATTACGTTCTTTACATTTGCCCTCGGTGACGAGGTTTCTAACTCTTTGGTACCTTTTGAAGAACAACTTCAGATTGATTAAATTACTGGCTGGCAGGTCTGATTTGCTGTTAATTGTAACACACTTTTACTTTACCAAATTTCTAAGCCTTGTATTAGTACAAAAGAATAGCACAGGCATCATAACATTCTAAAAGTCTATGAGTAACATTCTGGGAACATGTTACAAACTTTCAAAACAGTTAATTTCCACTTTAGTGTGACTTTAGACTTGATCCACCATAAAAATCTGATCAATGAAGGATTTTGATCTGGTTATTGTTCAATGCAACATTATGTGTTCCAACATAAGACATTCACACTTTTCTAGATACTGTATATGGTGCCAATAAAATACAAAGTTATCATTAAATTTTAAACTGTATGATTGTCAAGTATCAAAAAAACATTCCATAATTTGCACCAATTAAAACAGTAATTTGCAAAATCTTGACAATTTTATTCCATGGAAAATCTAATGCACCAGAACCAATCAATCCATTTGACCAGCAATTCACTGTACAGTATAGGAAATTTTTGTGGTATACACAAGGAATAATTTACCATGCAACAAAAGTACAATAAAGTACAACAAAGAAATGTTAACCTGCTAACAAAGATCAAACATTGCAATAACTCTGCCAACCAGACCAACACTTACATGACCTAAATGGAACGGGTGAAATCCAACCCTCCTCTTTCAGGTGGGTCAACAAAGCTGTCTTTCCAGACTTTTCTAGGCCTAAAAATGCACACCTGAGTTTGGGAGTCATCAGCCCTCAAAACAAGATAGAGAGTTTTTAATTACTCAATATTTTCCCCCTTATTAACTAAATACAGTAATGAAATGTACCACAAAACTAAATTTAATCATTCAGTGGCAAAAACACTTGCTTGAAAAAAATTATAATTAGTGACGTGTTTTAAAACATGCACTTTGAAAACAAAGCACTTCTTGTTACAATTATTATAGCAATGTTTAACCCATGCACTGCTTCAATAAACTGTACCTGCAATTTTTTCCAGTGCTCAAAATTATCTACGACTTCAACCTGCAATCTTATTGCCTTAAGCTATTTTTCTTACCAATTGTTAACTATCTTGAATCAAGTGCACCTTTGTTTTACTTTTAGATTGCTGCACATTTTCGGTGTTAGGTTAATGTGTAGAACAGAATCAAATACAATTTTTGACATCTTAATTCAAACAAGCATTACACTTAACAGGTTTGTGGGTTGAACTGTATAGAAGACCCCCTTGTAGTCTCTTCGAATGTTGTAAAAATATTAAATAGATCTAGAAGGAACCGATCATTTTTTGCATTTCTCGGCAAATACACCATCAAATTAAAAAATCCCGATACCCAGTATTCATAAGTCCTATTAACACAATTCACACAATTTATAAAGTATATAGTATAGATCTAAGACATTCCAAATATAAACTGATTAATCCTGTTAAAACTTCAAAATACAAATATAGTAAATTTTGTATCTTTTACCAGGACTACTGTACTGTACTTATCCCCTGGACTCTGGGAATATAGGTCAATATTTTGGAGCAGATATGTTTGTTCATTTTAGAGGTTTCAAGGACATGTCCTTCCCTGGTTTTAAGGGAATTTTTTTCTAATTATTTTCTACCACAGACATGGCCATGCATTTACAATGCTAAATTGCCCAATAACAAATGATGATGCACGTGATTTTTTTTTTTAAGTGAAAATATGAAGACCACGAGATTCATAATACAGTAATGTAAACAGTGAGAGGTGATTATACACCAACAGGCCTTACCAAGATATCCCAGAACACCAGTGATCCAATCCCAAAGGAACATTATGGGGAACAAGCGATCTGCAAGAAAAATATTTCCATATAGCATACTGTATATATATATATATATATATTAAATATATATATTAAATCAACACTATCACTTACCAAGTTTTAATCTGTACTCAGCAAAAAAAAAAAAAAAAAAAAAAAAAAATTTAAAAGATGATTTCCACTTCTCTGCCCAACAAAAATCAAGGATTATAAAAGACTAAAGTTTGAATATAAATTTAAAAATTTGAATGAAATATAAATCTATAACAATCTGACAAAATATATTAACTCAATTCAATAAACTATATACAAAGGAATTATGCTTATTGTAAGAGTTGTCACATTTTCTTGATCTTATCAAATTACTCGAGGACTTTTTTTCAAGCAGCAGTTTCTAGAAAAATTATAATAATCATGTGGCAAACTTACTACTGCATGAAAAACTATTTTTAATGTCTCATTTTCATCCTAGTCACAATTGCATTATCTGTGTATACATGGCTACACAACTGGAATTAAGATAAATGACAAGTGTGCAAGGAAAAAATGCAAATAAGTGAAAGTGAATGCAAACAAAATGAATACTGTATTTGTTCAACACTTGGTATATTGCCATATTGTAAAATACTTGGTTCTGCATTTATCCAATTAAAATTATGTATTAGCAAATTAGATTTATTTATTGGGAATAAATGTTAATAGAAAGCTAAAAACAAGTAGGTCAAGATAAGGCAGACAAGAAGGGAGAAGAGGTTCAGAGGTTTGAGGTTAATGGAAGGAAGTATCAAGTTATTATACATATTGCCGACACTGCAAAATGTACCATTTAGCCACTCAAATCTGTACTTTGAGATTCATTGCTTATCTACAGGCAAATCAAAATTGATTGCCATAGCAATGAAAACAAACAAACAAACAAACAAAAACAAAAACACACAAAAACAAACACAAACACAAACACAAACACAAAAACACACAAAAACACACAAAAACACACAAAAACACACAAAAACACAAAAACACACAAAAACACACAAAAACACACAAAAACACACAAAAACACACAAAAACACACAAAAACACACAAAAACACACAAAAACACACAAAAACACACAAAAACACACAAAAACACACAAAAACACACAAAAACACACACCTTTTAAATACATGGATGGCGATATACTAAAGAAATTGTTCACGACTTTTGTTAGGCCAAAGCTAGAATATGCAGCAGTTGTGTGGTGCCCATATCTTAAGAAGCACATCAACAAACTGGAAAAGGTGCAAAGACATGCTACTAAGTGGCTCCCAGAACTGAAGGGCAAGAGCTACGAGGAGAGGTTAGAGGCATTAAATATGCCAAAACTAGAAGACAGAAGAAAAAGAGGTGATATGATCACTACATACAAAATAGTAACAGGAATTGATAAAATCGATAGGGAAGATTTCTTGAGACCTGGAACGTTAAGAACAAGAGGTCATGGATATAAACTAGCTAAACACAGATGCCGAAGAAATATAAGAAAATTCACTTTCGCAAACAGTGGTAGACGGTTGGAACAAGTTAGGGGAGAAGGTGGTGGAGGCCAAGATCGTCAGTAGTTTCAAAGCGTTATATGACAGTGCTGGGAAGATGGGACACCACGAGCGTAGCTCTCATCCTGTAACTACACTTAGGTAATTACACTTAGGTAATTACACAAATAATACTAGAGGTACGTATGGAGATAAATTTGCCGAGAAGGTACTGTCATGTGAAATTTTATCAAAATGGCACTCCAAGATTTATTAGGTTTAGCACCTGGTTGTTTATAAAGGGATCATCAGAATGAGGCAACAACGTGTATGTGCACCGGGCTGATCATTTATCGTAGTGGAATAGTTATAGGGGTAAAGGATGCGAATAAACATTTCTGTTCGGATGGCCTTTAGTGCAGGCAAGAAATAATTTTAAGTACAAAATGTGGGAGAACCTTTTTTGTTAGAACTTTTGCAACAATTTGAGGCATTTAATGAAGAAACTAAATTCTTGACTTATTCCCTTTTACAGTACTGTATAATTAAGTATTGTACAGTACTATAACATATTGCAAATATAAGGAAACACCAGTGGAGTCCCACAGGGCTCTATACTCGGTCCTATCTTGTTTCTGATATATGTAAATGATCTCCCGGAGGGTATCGATTCATTTCTCTCAATGTTTGCGGACGATGCTAAAATTATGAGAAGGATTAAAACAGAAGAGGACTGTTTGAGGCTTCAAGAAGACCTAGACAAGCTGAAGGAATGGTCAAACAAATGGTTGTTAAGAGTTTAACCCAACCAAATGTAATGTAATGAAGATAGGTGTAGGGAGCAGGAGGCCAGATACAAGGTATCATCTGGGAGAGGAAATTCTTCAGGAGACAGAGAAGGAAAAAGACTTGGGGGTTGATATCACACCAGACCTGTCTCCTGCAGCACATATCAAGCTGATAACATCAGCGGCATATGCCAGGCTGGCCAACATACGAACGGCATTCAGAAACTTGTGTAAAGAATCATTCAGAACTTTGAATACCACATACGTCAGGCCAATCCTGGAGTATGCAGCCCCAGCATGGAGTCCATATCTAGTCAAGGATAAGACTAAACTGGAAAAGGTTCAAAGGTTTGCCACCAGACTAGTACCTGAGCTGAGAGGTATGAGCTACGAGGAGAGACTACGGGAATTAAACCTCACTTCGCTGGAAGACAGAAGAGTTAGGGGGGACATGATCACCACATTCAAGATTCTGAAGGGAATTGATAGGGTAGATAAAGACAGTCTATTTAACACGAGGGGAACACGCACAAGGGGACACAGGTGGAAACCGAGTGCCCAAATGAGCCACAGAGATATTAGAAAGAACTTTTTTAGTATCAGAGTGGTTGACAAATGGAATGCATTAGGAAGTGATGTGGTGGAGGCTGACTCCATACACAATTTCAAGTGTAGATATGATAGAGCCCGATAGGCTCGGGAATCTGTACACCTGTTGATTGCCGGTTGAGAGGCGGGACCAAAGAGCCAGAGCTCAACCCCCGCAAACACAACTAGGTGAGTACTTGTACAAATGGATATCATTTGCAGAATCCTTCAAACTGATTTTTTTTTTTTTTTTTTTACACAAAGATTTACTATACTTTTTAGTATAATTTTGTGCCTACATTTAAGTTTTCTTACAGCAAATATTATCATATCTTGATATCTGTGGGGGCAAAGTCTTCATGATTAGATTATACAATAGATTCCTTGATCCCACACCCAGACTGCTCACAGGATCAAATTACTTATACATACCCTAACCTGAACTGTACAACTTGGCCCTTTTAATTACATAATGCATTTGTATACAGTGACACACACCACAAGAACTTCCTCTTCATAGCCATTTAACATAATGTTTGAATAACAAACAATACACAAAATACCTGTGTATATTATGAAACCCATCTTAGCTAAAGCAAAGAAAATAGCATGCATAAACAATAGACATATTGCAGAATAAGAAATTGCAGACAGCAGAAAATCTCAAATGTAATAAATGAGCAAAGAATATTAAGCTGCAAATTTGAGCTTCTCAATCAGGAATACAGTACCAAGAATCTCAATCTGACAATAACCCAGAAGAGACCAGGGACTTGAGGTGATACAATAAAAAATGCTACAAAAAAATGAGCCTGACATTACATCTATATGGAGGTCAATGAATAAGGGGTGTGCCATACTTTAACATTTAAACCAATGAGTGACGTAAGGAATTACTCTTGCGAGCAAACTGGTAGTAGATGTCACCTCCATGTACTGATAAAGAACTTCCAGTAGATGTAATGTGCATAGAATCCTTATAAAGCTTTAGAGGTACTACATGAAAGTAATAAACGAACAGCAGGTGGAATAAACAGCAAAATACTAAAAGGAATAAAACTATGGTTAAAAGAAGGCAAAGGGTCATTCCAAATGAAAATGAATCCAACTGGAAAAATGTTGCTAGTTGTGTACCGCAAAGGTTTTATCTTTGGGGGGAGGGGGTGCAACCCCATTTGTAATACTGTACTAGGTAGATATAATTGGCATTAGAAAATCTTAAATATCACAAAATTTGCAGATAAAAATTTATAGCAAGATTAGTTTAGTACATTTATTATGCACTCCCAAACCCATCCTGTGGGCTGTAGTGGATGGAAGGGGTTACAAAATATAATGGGCTCAGGGACTGAACCTCAAAATTCATTTAGCAAAGTGAGTTGCAGTCTTCACAAGCTTGTTAGAGAATTTAATGTGCAGTATATTATTACACCAACAGGTTTGAGACTAACTACAAGTATAGTCACTAAGTTAAGCAACTTGCATACGTGATGAGCTAGTGTCACAATTCACATGTTTATTCTGCACACCGTCCCACAACCAGTGGGCAGTGGTGGATAGGTTACGATCACCCACATTTACTACTTACAGTTAGCACACTGGGGATATTTGGCTAAAATTTCTGGTAGATCATTTTGATGAAATATTTACACATTGCTTGAACATTTGTTATAGAGCCGTCTATAAATTCTCACATATTTTTGCACTCCATCACAGTGACGGAGGGTGTGAATAATTGACAGTTTACATTTGGTCAGGTCTACACCAGCAGGTAACAAAAATTCCCAGAGATACTTATGGCCAAGTAAGCCGAGCAGTAGTAACTTCTAGGAGTCTACCAATTTCATTGGATGACTCATTTTGTGTGTGTGGCTCTTCTTGCATGATAGTAGTATGATAGATGGAATTACTATTGTAGATTTCACTCAATTGGAAAGCAATAAATGATAGCAGCCCTGCAAAATGACCTACATTAACTCCACAATTAGAATACTGGCAAATACTTTTCAATAATGAAAAATGCAATACCGTACATGTAGGGCATATAACAATGCATTGAATGTGGATGATCAACAGGAAGAACAAATCCAAAAACACGTACAGTACAGATCTCATGGTGACAAAGATGCATGCACAGCACTCCGACCGGGCCGCGGGGACGCTAAGCCTCGAAAGCACCTCAAGGTAACCTCAAGGTAGGTTCCCTCACTGACTGGGGTAACTTTGCTAGTTACCTGTCCCTGGAAGAGTGTCAGGCCATTTCCCTTGGTGTGTGTCTTTACAAATGCTTGCAACACTGTTACAAACTATGGTAGGAACCAAACAGATCCAGTGCATAGCTACAGTGCAGCATTGTGGGTATTGTGGTTGATGGATTCAGTAATTTAACAGCACATACACTTGCATGCAATTTGAATACAATATATCAAAGTTAAAGGCTAGAGATGGCTGGGTTTTTAGATTAAAAAATATGCCATTAGTGCTAAGAGGATATTAGTCTAAGTTTCAAATGCAGTTAGAGATTATTTAAAAGGAAATTAATATATTTAGTACAGGTTCTACTTGTCCCAAATTAACAATGAATGTAAGATTGGCTTAACACTAGTTGTACCAAGCATGAGTTTGGCAAGTAGGAGAAAGGAAACTGCCAGTGAAAAAGTATTTCACCTTTGGTACATACAAATACTGTACACACAACTCCCATAGACGTGGCTGCAACTGTTTCAAGGATGCCAAACCAAGAGCATTAAACTGAACTACCTCTCACCAGCCCACTATTACTTACAAAATGCTTAGTTTAGACTTAACAGGATTAGTAATAAGTCTTGCAAGGAAGTCAGGGTAATAAGAAGGCACATAACATTATGCTATTGAAAAATTCCCTCTACACAAACATTTACAATTTAAAATCAATTGTTGGCAATATAATGTGTGGCTTTACCACCATACACAACTGTAATCCAACCCATCAACACCATAAATGCATTTAAAATGTTGAATAAAAAAGCTCATCTTACTGGGTCAGACTGGTAATTGGTCCCACTAACGAGAATGGCAGAGAGGATATGTGACAAAATCCAGGACAATTTGGAAACACAGCTCATCAGCAATATATACAAAATGAGATTAAGCTTCAAATGATATAAGAACATTAAATAAAATTCTTGGAATAAGCTTGACATCTGCCAAAATACAGTAGGTACAGCTACAAGTGAAGAAAAGGGCAATAACTCGTGCCAAGATCTGCTAGATGCTTGGAGGCATGCAAGCATTTTACTTCAAAACCACATAGGCCCAAAGAGCAGAATCTTAACCACTACAAGCACAATTACATAATACAGAAATGATAAAAGAAACAATCCTGGAAAATCTGCTTTATTTTGGGACTAATTTGAGAATCTCAATAATAATCCCCAAGAACTATTGAAATGTTGCATATAGGCATGAAGGGTGTGGCACTATGTGGATCCAGAATTAATGAATGCTACATTCTAGATGGATAAAAAGTATCCCCACACTGCTAATGCAATGCCAGTCATGCCATTCTAATTTAATCAACTAAACATAATACCCCATGAGCAAGAATCCATAATACTAACAATTTTTAGTTTAGGTTTCATTAAAAATACACCATTGATTCCAAGAAAGCACTTAGCAAAGTGGGCAACACACTACTAAAGATCACCATCAGTAACAACAAATTGTAAGAACATATGAAATGGGGTAGTAGTGCAGCAGGTATGCTGGGCCATACTAAGCTAGTCCCATTTAAATCAACCCCTCTTACCCCATATACCTTACCATAAAACATTAAACAATCAATGCTAGTCAGCAGTCTATTCCACTCGTCCAAAAGTCCAATTTCAAAATTACTTCCTTCCCTCTCTCCCAAATGAAACTTATTCAGCTCTTATTCATTTTTGCCAGGTGTGGCCTGTTCCAGCAGTATCCCAGCTCCGCTTATGACCCTAATGCATTTTAAAACTTGTATGCCTCGCTCTTCACTCACTAGTCTTAAATAAAAGAGCCAATAACTTGTTGCAGAGGCAATATTGCTTCAACCTATTTAGTAAGCACAGTTAGTTTGGAGTATGCCAAATTAAATAAAACTTTTCCCAAGGTTCTTACCTAGTTAATTCAACAAGGTAAAACAGGAATGACAAGGGCAAGTCAATAAGGTTTGGGTGGCCAGCATGGAAGAGATCTGCATGGTAGATCTATCAATTTCCAAATTGATATATCTCCATTTATTAGTACGCAGAACTTTCCCAAAACATGAGGCAATAAAACCCCATTAGGTGAACAAATCCACAAGGGCCGTGACGAGGATTCGAACCCACGTCCGAGATTATCCCAGACGCTGCCTTAGGTGAACATTAGGTGTTCACTATTCACTTCCTGTCCCATTAGTGAACACTAGTTGTACCAAGCATGAGTTTGGCCAGTAGGCCTATAGGTGTGGCCTATCGCTACTCACTGTTCAAAAATGATGCATAACACAAAATTTCACCTTCGAAGAACAAATTAAAAATAGCCTCACGTATGAATAGCTACACAAAAATGCCTTAACTCCTCTGTAATCTTGACACTAAACACGGATGGGACCTCAATGTTAAATTAAAGTCACCTCACTGTCAAAGGCTCAAGTCAACAGGCAGATGAACCCGTTAGTTTGTCCATCTTTATCAACATCGCAACTTATAGTCCAACTCTGTGTGTGCTGCGACACACACTAACTTACATTACTACCAATTACTGGGTTATGGGGCGAAAATTTGGACTTACTTGTGATAAAAACAGCGTATTACAGGTTTGGCACCGACAATCTCATTCTACTGCCAAATACACTCCATAAGGAACTAAGAGAGAAGCTGGTCAGAGAGTATAAACACACTGATCCTCCGCCTGCCTCACCTGGACACTATAAGGACAACACAAGCTATTGTCTTTTGTTCCTCTAGCCCTTCTTGGTCGTCAGCTTCTGGCGTCTATATTTCTTCCCTGTTGGAACTTCTGTGACGTAAACAACTTCCGGGCTTTTGTTTTTGAGAACTATGAATGATTTTTGTTAGCGTAGGTGAAACAGAGTTACATTAATATTTACATAAACAACATATTACTACATATTTTTAAGTCATTAATTATATTTAAGTTCTATAATATTTTTCTACAGTATAAACAGAGTTTTCTCTACTTATTATGTAACCCGTAAAATTGGCCACAAAGCATACAGTAAACATGACGTCATTAATGATGACACTTGCTAACTAATGGCGGCAAATTCGAAAACCAATATACATAATTCATTGTGTCGTAGAACAGGCAGCCAGTTTATACATACAGTACATGTTAGGCTTATATCAAGGTCCGCCCCCAGGGTCGAATTACTGACACTCCCCAGCATGCACCCATAAACAAGCTGACCAACTCCTGGGTACCTATTTACTGCAAGGTGGATAGGGGCATTAGGTGATAGGAAGTTAGTAATTATCAAAAGAAGGTAGGTAGGTGATAGGAAACTCGCCCAACCATATCGGTCCCGACCGGGATTCGAAACTGAAATTCAGGATTGAATCGAGAACGAACCGACTGTACTAGCGGGACCCTTGACATGAAACATTTACCTGAAATCCATCATCTCTATTGGCCTCGACCAATACAGGAAACCCCGAGTGTTTGTCCAAGGACCCACTAATATTCCTGAGCATTTATTTTCCCCCAGATGACTAGATTCTATTTATTACACTTGTTACGGTAATCTCCTGCTTAGGCAGTAGATCCTGCCTGTTCCCTGTACCGCCTATCCACCGATGTATCTGCATGCTTAAACAACAATACGTGCTCAAAACATATTGGATGTCTAGACAGACCCGCTCTTCCCTCCACCTTATAGTACCCTAGACACCTGGACTCCTGCTGTCTGGGCAGGGGCCCAGACGCCACTTGCCGGTCGACTAGACGCTAACTGCTTGTTTAACTGCCGGCCAATGGTTACCTACAAGATTCGCGCCATCTCTGATGATGAAGATGATGAAGATTAAGCCACCCAAAAGGTGGCACGGGCATGAATAGCCCGTAAGTGGTGGCCATTTTAAGCCATTACCAGTATCAAGAGCTGATACTGGAGATCTGTGGAGGTGCGAATGCACCCTGCATGATGGGAGATGTCTCCCTTGTGAATGTGTTAAGATGAAGATGAAGCCACCCAATAGGTGGCACGGGCATGAATTGGTAAGTGGTGGCCCTTTTGAGCCATCACCAGTATCAATAGATGATACTGGAGATCTGTGGAGGTGCGACTGCACCCAGCGTGACGGGAGATGTCTCCCGTGTTTTAAACAGATGAAGAAGATGAAGATGAAGCCACCCAAAAGATGGCACGGGCATGAATAGCTCGTAAGTGGTGGCCCTTTCGAGCCATCACCAGTATCAAGAGCTGATACTGGAGATCTGTGGAGGTGCAAGTGCACTCAGCGTGACGGGAGATGTCTCCCATGAATGTGTCCAAGATGACGATTAAACTATCGAAAAGGTGGCACGGGCATGAATAGCCCGTAAGTGGTGGCCGTTTTGAGCCATTACCAGTATCAAGAGCTGATACTGGAGATCTGTGGAGGTGCAACTGCACCCTGCGTAACGGGAGATGTCTCCCGGACCAAGCGGTGGCGCCATCTCTGACGTCCTGGCTCATATATAAGGGGCTCGCCGGCGTCCAGTCATCTACTGGTTATTTATGCCCATGCCACCTCCTGGCTGGCTTAAAATCTTGTAGCGAGTTAATCTTATACTCGCTCCATTATCTCATTATCTTAATAGCATAACTAATTACAGAAGCTACAATCCTTTCCCCAATTACAGGTAATACTCTTCTCACCTTGTGGGAGGGAGCTGAGGTGTAATCACCATAATCTTAATCAATCAGTTCAGTCATCAGAATACACTTCGTGCTCTCAGCAGTAACATCTACTCTCGCCTCCCCAGGAGACAGTAGATGCCTACCGCTTTTGTATAGTCATTTGCACCCTTTTTGATTAACGTAAAAATCTCACCTGTATTTATATTTCTCTTCATAATTTTGTGTAAAACCAAGGAAATAAGGGGTTTTGTTTTTCTTTAAGTATTACTTATTGTGTTAATAAAGTCTTTTTGTTATATTAAATGTTTGAAGTTTTTTATTCTTTGGTTTTTACCCGCAGCTCTCACACCGTAGAGGTATCAAGCAGTTTTGTTTTAATTTGTTTTCTTTTTTTATTAATGTGTGATTGGCACAACACCAGCCAGAACAGCTACTGCTCTATTTCAGTTTCTCGACACACACTATTGGCGGGAAAGGATCTGTTAATTCATTTTATCAGGAGGACAGGTCTATGTATACGTTAGTCTGGTATGGTCTCCCTCAGGGTCGAACTACTGACCCTCCCCAGGTCAGTAGTTGATCTACTATCCTCATCACAACAATTGGCTAACTACCGGGTACCTATTTACAGGTAGGTGAACTGAGCCATTAGGTGAATGAAAACGTTCCCAACTGTTGTTATCCCGCCTGGGATTCGAACCCGGGATTCCCGCTTGTGAATCGAGAACGAACCCACCTCTACTACCGAGCATTTCCTTCATATTTGTTTTGGAAGGCATTTTTCTAAATTACAGTATTATACTCCAGTTATGTCATTACCTTAATTTACGTGAGATGCTACTATCTCTCTGGTGGCCTCGATGAAGACAGGAAGCCGGCGGCTTGCCAAGGATTCCCCATTTTTCCTGATGATTTTAACGATTTGGATTTTGAACTGCAGCAACGTTTAGGCATTTGCGGCTTCGGCTGGTTGGCAGTTCTATCGGTTTATAACCCTGTGAGTTATAAACAATGCACCTTGTTTGTGGGTGAAAAAGCATCTGTTTTCTGTCCAACATTGTGGCTTGTTCAGTTTGAAGCAGTTTTCCCTTGTATGTTATATTTGATCTTTTAAGAAATGGTCTGGATCAATATTTTCCAAATTGTTCAGCATTTTAAAAGTTTCGATGAGATCAATACTGTCATATGTAGTTTGCAGTGTTGTTAGTCCTGTGGCCTTCAACCGTTCCTGGAATGAGAGTTGACTTAGCTTTTGTCGCTCGGTGATGAATTTTCTCCAAAGTAGATATCTCCTCTTGAGGGTGAGGTCGCCATGCTTGGATACAGTAGTCAAGATGGGACGCGCCAGAGGATTGTATAACTACTTTCTTTTTCCCATTTCCCACTACTTTTATAGGTTTTTTGACTATTCCTAAAGTATGGTTGGCAGGTTTTTACTGTAGGTCCCACCTGTTGTACGACTTTCAGTGATTAATGGATTCTGACTCCATGGTCATTTTCTTCGTCAATTAGTTGCAAGGTAATGTAGTTGATTCGGTAGTTGTGATGTACATTGCTACACCCTACATGCAAAGTTCTGCCTTTTTCAATATTAAAAAGGCATTTGTCAGTCTTGTAACCATTTGTGGAGTTCATGTATATCGCTTTGTAAGGCCTCAATATAATTTTCACTTCCTACTTAGTGTCATCTGTAAATTTCATGATATGGTTTACAATATATGTAATATGTAATTTGTGGTTTGTAATCACGCGTAACTTTGATTTTAAGGAAAAGAAGTTTGTGATTCAATTGAATAAATATCTGATTCGCCCCCATTTGGGTTACTGTATTACTGTATAGGACATAGCTGCTCTGCAAAGTGCAACACTTGGCAACAAAAATCATTCCAGAACTAAATCAACTCTCGTATCAGTAACGGTTGAAGGCCACAGGACTAACAATACAAACCTAACTTGACAGGGCGGAT
Organism: Procambarus clarkii; assembly: GCF_040958095.1. Classification (NCBI taxonomy): domain Eukaryota; kingdom Metazoa; phylum Arthropoda; class Malacostraca; order Decapoda; family Cambaridae; genus Procambarus; species Procambarus clarkii. The sequence continues at coordinate 31,004,262 of NC_091184.1, read as the reverse complement.
CTCATTAAAATTTTTAAAATACTGAACAATTTGGGGGGATGTTGATCCAGACAATTTCCTCAAAAGGTCAGATGTAACACAAACAATGAGCAACGGTTTCAACCTTAACAAACCACAATGTAGGACAGGAGATGCTTTATCACCCATAGGGTTATAAACCCATGGAACCGCCTACCCGCCGAGACCGTAATTGCCAAAACTGTTAAATTTTAAATCCAACTAGAAAAAATCATTAGGGAAAATGGAGGGACCGTTAACAAGCCGCTGGCTTCCTGTCTTCGTCGGGGCCACTAGTGTTAGTGGCCCTCAGGTATATTGAGGTCAATATTATCATCTATGTTACTGATGTATATAACAGAAAGGGTTGGCCTCAATATGTAACCTTGCGTTGCCCCACTCACATCAAGTTTAAGTAAGTTTATTGAAACAAGAAAAAAAATACATCTCAAAGGGATAGAGTAACGTAGGCTATTTCTACCCCCCCCCCCCCCTCCCCCACTCATATTCCGTCTGTCAGATTCATATCCGTTTAGGATGGCCGTTTTCTTTTTCGGTTTTATCCATTGTTTTATTCATTCTAGTAGTCTACCATTTGTTCCATGGCTTGTAATATCCTTGCCAGTCTTTCATGTGGTACCTTATCATAAACCTTTTAGAGAAATCTTTAGAATCTTTTAGTATGTTAACGTTCTTCTTGATTATTCCGCACGTTATGGGAATATCCCCTAATTCGTTCTCTTCATCTACTTCAAACGAAGTCCTCTATATTTTGCTATTAATGTTATCCTTTGGTTGTTGTTGACTTAGAGGCCGTGAGCGCAAAGTCCTGTCCGAGATCTACTAAGTCATGGTGAAGTTCTTTCTGTATTATTGTCCTCAGGCTGCTTATAAGAGCTCTCTTTCAGAGAATTTGCGCTGGTTGGTCTGTCAGTTATATTATACATGCGGATGGAATTCAATTGAAATACACTTCGAATCCATCCCAAAGAATTCTGTTATATTTGTGTCTGACTTCCGATACAAACATGTTACTGTCATATCGTATGGGCTTAGAGATATATTATGGATGATTCCTGTAATAATAGTACTAATTTGGATGTATGTGCATATTAGTATGTGAGGAGTATACCAAATTAGTCTGAAGATGGCGTTACATTTACTCTTATACCCCGTCATTAAGTAATTATCAAAAGAAAGGCTATATAGCACCCTCTGGTTTACAGTTACACTCTGTAACTAGGTCATCAACGCTGTAATTTGTTTAGTTAAACGAAAACTGTATAAGGGTTCAGCTACTGAGCCCCATCATGTGAGTCTGTAGCCTGTCACCACCCACTTGCAGAATGGCTACAAGTTGAATAATAAATGAATAAAGTGCCGCAGAACAGAGTTCTTGATATCATCCCTCATTAATACCCTATAACTATGCCTCCTTACCTGTACAAATTAACAGAAGAATGTTTATCCAACTCTTCGGCCTCATCAAGGCACATGAGATAATGTTTATTGTTAACCCTGGATGACTACAGAGGAGACACTACAGCTACAAGTTGTTGTAACGTGCCATGTTGTTATAGAATCAGCTACTCGATAGTTCCAAGTAGCACGGGCTATGATGAGCCCGTAACTTACCTGGCACAGGAGCGAGGCAAGTAGTACATGCTATGGTGAGCCCGTAGTGGACTTACCTGGCACAGGAGCGATGTAACGTGCCAGTGTCTTCTCATTACCTTGGAGAGTATAGAGTATAGAGGTGTTGTGCATGGTGTGAGGTGACGTGAGAGGCCCGTCAGCATGCCTGGTCACGGTTGTTGTGTTGATTTAGGGGCGACGACGATCGTGGGATCGTATGCGCCCCGGCTGCCCGATACCGGGAAATAGCGGAGGGATGGGGTCCCTATAGTCTCTTCAGGCCTACAAACTCCTCAGGCCACAAATTTTACAGTCTCTTCAGGCCACGGACATAACGGATGAAGCGGAAGGTATGGCGAAGGATGTCATGACGGACGTCCCTGGTCAGGGTCCTCCTCCAGCAGGGCCTCGCTGACTGTAAACATCACCATGACGTCATCCTCAGCTCTTTCACCCCGACGTTAACAAGGAAAGAGTCTATTGGACTTTTAGTTTGATTGTATAATGTTGCAAGAAGTAAGTATCTTTGATGTATTACATATAAAACAGTCAGATTTACAATATGCAAACTTTATTTTTTTGGAATTTGTAAGTGGTCAAAAAGATGACGTCAAGTAAGTATTGAAAGGCGGCGGCAAAAGTTTATATATCGCACTGTGTTAACACTAGGAACAGAAATGTAGAATTCTTGCCTGATGAAATAGATGTATAAGAGAATACCTCAAAGGTCATAAGGAAACCTAAGAGAAAGAAAATTACAAAGGACATAGAGAGATTACGTGGAGGATATGTGAAAGGTGTCCCTATACATAATATACCTTCTGCATACATTAACTTTTACGTGTACTGCTTTAAACATTAATGGTCTAATTTGTAGATAAAAGCGGATAAAATTAATAGCAGTTTTGCTTTAAAAGATGGAATTAGAAGTAATTATGGATTATCGGAACATTAAGTATATCTGCCCACATTCAGTTGTGTTTGTATTGATAAGGATAACATAATATAATAAATTACCCATTCTGGTTATTATTTTTTATTTTATTAATATCCTACATTGCAATGTTGATGAAAAAAATGCCTTTGTCATTGGAAGAAAAAGTTTATCATGCTAAATAGTCGATCGACCAAGGTTCCACCTGAAGTAGCTGTGTTTCCTTCATTCCACAGTGTATGAAGTCATACGAATGTTAGTGTTTTGTGGTATACACGAGACTAAACCCAACCGGACATGGATCTAGACTCTCTAAGATTCTGGTTTCAACTCTTTTTGACCATGTCGTAGCTCAGTCGATTAAGGCAGCGTCTGGGATGATCTCAGACGTAGGTTCGAATCCTCGTCACGGCCCTTGTGGATTTGTTCGTGTCAACTGCATGCTTTCCTAAATAAGTATGACCGCGCGTGCTTGTAGTACCATAGACTCCCCAATCACTACAATTTTCTGATCTGACTCGTAGCGCCGGCCATTTGTGGAGAATCCCCGATAGTGGTTACGGTGCCAGTAAAACCATTATCAGTCCATCTTGTAGCTCCGGTTAAATGAGTTACCGGGCTATATCATAGTGAAAACCATTACAACAACGCGAGAATCACTGAGAATATAGCAGATATTCGTACCTAAAAAAAAACATTACCCTAGACCTATCTCCATGTAATCTTACGAAGCTACGACACATTGTTTTCCTTTTTAGACGACCGAACAAAAAAAAAAAAACAATTGCTATGACAAGTCACCATCCATCTAGCCATCTAAATACCATCCATCTACCCATCTAAATACCATTGTTTTCATATACCTGACTATTAAAAACAAGCCGGTCGTGGAACATATCAGTAAACCTGAAACGCTGCGCGTACTAGTGGCTTTACAAGATTGTAAATACTATGCTATGTATTCTCACAAACCTAATGTACATTCTCGTATATAAATAAATAAATAAATAAATAAATAAATAAATAAAACCTTTATCAGATGTCTAATTACCACTTGCCATTGTAGCTTCCATCTGCAAGACTACTATGATATTGGTAGTCACGAATGGAACATTATAACTTTATAATGTTCAGTCTAGGTCAGTAACGTGATAGTGTTCGAGCTGTTTCACTGTCATGGCATTAATCAGGCTATAGCGATAACATGACAATTAAAATGAATCAGTACCACAGTAATACTTAGGCTACAGTATACCTACAATTACTACAAATGGCATTGTTTGGAAGAATTGTCTTAATTAGCGCTCTTTACTGTAATTACTGCCAAGATGTATAGCTTATGCTTTACTGTTAACGCAGTAATAATAATAATGGTTGGGTTTGATCAATTGGTAATGGGCAGGTTGCTTCCCTACCACGGTATTTATTACCTATAACACTATAAGACATTCTTTAGACAACCATTACCATAACAGGCATAGTTTACACAGTCCCCCCTGAAAATGCCCGGAGTCTATTACAACCATTGTTGTACCAATAGCCTGGTATTCTTAGCCTACATCACTACCATAGTATTGCGTCCAATAATATCATGTATACTTCAATTTAGCCAATATCGCCTGAACAGTTTTAGGATAGCAAAACATTGCATACCTAAGCTTGTTAAAAAAATGGACATTATTTAAGAGACATATTATAGAAACTGCTAAAAAAGTATTATAATATAATATTTCCACGATTCAGCTGTTATGAAAATCATGAATTTATTATTTAGTCTAATTTAATTGATTTTTTTGTATTAAGGCATGTATTTTCTCCCCTGATTCCATGTATGACTAACCATCCTGTGAGATGGGGATATTAGATGAACTTATAGCTAGTTTTTGATCTACACTGTGTAATCTTTCATATAGAATAGGATAGCAGCACATTGCCGTTTTTACGTTAGTTGTGTAAAATTAGTTAATGAAATCAATGTAGTTTAACAAAAATAATGAAATCAATGGAATGATCGTCAGTCTAAATCGTAGTACACCTTTACTCTTGATTCTATAATGCGTAGCTCTGATTCCTCAGTATTTACATAATTACCTATATTGTCAATAGTATTACTGCCTAAACCTGACTATTTTTACGCTACCTTACGTGTGAATTTGCACTCTCCCACCGTGTTATAGGTATCTAGCATACTTCCCTATAACTCAAAATTTATATGATTTATATTTTAGATGCGGTTGTAAGATTTAATTAATTATAGTTATAGGTACAGAGGGGCTGCTTATACTCCAAAATTAAAGGAGACTCAAACGATGCAAATTTAGAAAAGTTGAAGAATATATATATACAGTATTATTTAGTTCTTTTTGTGTTCACAACTCGGTACAAAAACACTATTAGACGACAAATAAGCTTAATACACATCAATGCCATGGATTACTGTAAGTAACAACTCATTTTTAGGAGTTAGTATATTTTGGTAGAATCCCCCAAAATTACGTAACACCTCTTATATATATGTATATATATATATATATATATATATATATATATATATATATATATATATATATATATATATATATATATATATATATATATATATATATATATATATATATATATGTTTGGTGAAAGGTCAGGGTTAGTAAAACAAATTACAGTATATCTTTTAGAAACCCTAAGAAAATAGACACAAAGAAATGATGAAGCTGTAATTCTTGTGTAGCAGCATAGGGTTAAGAAGTTCAGACGAGGCGAGGCAGATGTTGCACTGTCTTAAGATTGTAGGTAGTGGCCTCTGCGGGGTAATATAAAGTGAAAGATGAATGGACAACTGCAGCAGGCAGCTGGAGGACAATGGAGGAACAATCCTCCGACGCTGCACACGGTGACATCCTTAGCAGCAGCTGGAGGACTACAGTTGTAATCCTGTTATACACGCTTCACATCCGCCATCTTAATTAACAGCATAGATCAAATAAGACCAATTCTCTATTAGCACTACATAGATTTTATTTTGTTTAAATTGGTTCAACAGTTAATGAGGTCAGTCTCGTTTAATTAAGAGCATGTTATGTTTGACTCCAGACTTAAATTTGTCAAGGGTATATGGGAAAGTATTACAGAACAAATATAATTAATGATATCAACATGTACATAATCATGGTAATGGACAGGTAGGTCAAAATAACCATGTTACAATTCATAAGAAACCGCTACACACCAAACTCCAGCTTTAATACAGCATACAACATATTACAAACATCATTCAGACCACAATATGTAATACAAATAATACTTGAACTCAAGGGATAACGCTCTGCGAAAAATTAATTAGTTGGTGATGCTATTTAACAGTTGTAATATGCTGTGCATTTTGATCCTTTGTGCAAAACGTAAAGTTGGCCGAAAATCAACTGTTAACCTGTCATCTGAGATATTTTTATCACATGGAAGTAATTACCACCATTAGCTTATGCCCAGTTCAGGAACGTTAGTGTTCTACGAGCAGCCTAATGGCTGCCTGATGTAGGAAATGTGCTGTATATGGGGGCTGGATTAGTTTACTGCATCTAATGGTCCATTACTGTTGTCCTTTGCCTCTTGCACTGATGGGTCAGAGAACAACAACTGTAAAATAATAGTACTGCCCAATGATCCTTAGTAAATATCTGGAAATATTATCTTCTTCAGCAGGCGTGTTAGGTGGGAAGTGGGATGCTGCTATAATTTATGTTAATGGGCGCTAAGAAAGTTCAAGATTGATTCAAAATTGGGCAAAACTTATTAAATTAATTTTAGCATAATATTTAAACTAGGCAGTATGGGTAAAGGCGAATGATTTGGCTTGTAGCTCAACATAAAAACTTCTTTATTAACTTATTCTTGAGTTATCTATGGGTAGCACGTATTATTAGTGGCTTCAATGTCATAACAAAATAAGTCTGAAAAAAATAATCAATAAGTTAGCAGCACCATTAACGTATAGTCAAGATTAGTTAATGGTTGGAGGGTAGAAATACCATATTACGAGAGTACGTGAGAGAGGTCGTCAGGATGAACATGTCTTGAGTACAATATCAAGTCATATATACATATATTTATGTATGAAACGTCTTTACGAAGGTACAAAACATTATTTTCATTATGACATAATCTCTGGTAAAATTATGTTTTAACAAATGAACTAACAAAATCAAGTTATGAAAACAAACAACCTTAGTTTTCTGCATTTTCCTCACAAGTGCCTTAAAAGTAGGGTTTGTTATTTTTTACCAGTAAATCCTATTTTCCACTTTTCTTTGAAACATAATACATAGAGATAAGTCCCTCTGCAGATGTGTGTATGTGTTGGATAGCACAGTGGCCTTTAGTATTGTTTTTTCTCACTCGGTTACATGTCGTAGTTTAATAAAATTGTTCTGATTTGTTGATATTCGTTTGTCACGGGGTTATTGTTTTATTATTCATATTATTGTTTAATGATATGGGTTATGGTTTGTTAAAACCAATATCTTATTTGTTAACATGAGTTGTGGTTTGACAATGTTTCTTGGTAACATGAAATAGCCTAAGTTACTCTATCCGTTTGAGATTATCTTATTTTCTCAATAAACGTATTTGAACTTGAATGGCCTGATTTGTTAACGTGGGTTGTAAGCAGTAAACATTCTTAATGTTTATAAGGTGTGTTGATATTAATTGTGGTTAATGAACATGGGTTTAGATTTCCATATGAAGTAATGCATTGACATTAGTTAAAATTTGATAGACTTTAAATGGAGTTAAATGACCAGTCATGGGTTTGCTACCTGTATAGAGATATCATAACAATAATTATAAACACAAAATAATGAATTAAACTTTCCCATGACGTTACCAGATTTAGAATAACCTGAAATAATGAATTATCTAAGCTTTCTCGCAGCTGCTCTTTGACTCATAGATGAGCAAGTTTGTCTTTTACATATATATTTTTTAGACAGGTATTGATTAGTGAAATATATGACACTGGAGCAGAAGACAAAGAATCATGGAAGCGAAACTTAACAAAAACGAAATATAAATTAAAGAACACTGGGAAATTTAACAAAATAGGAAGCGATTTAGAAAGACAGAAAGATACACAAATTGACAGAAAAAGAGCAAAGAAAGGCAGATAGAGGCCCAAAAGGCAGGGAGAGATCATAGAAGGTAATTAGAGGTTAAGAATGGGAAGGATAGGTAAATAAAAATAGACAAATAAAACTATGACGTCAAGAAAAGCAGAGAAGGGGAAAAGACAAGGAAGCCAACAATGCAGGAACAGGTCTAGGCACAGAGAGGCCAATGAAAGACAGAGAAAGACAATTTCAGGAATATATGATGAGAGGTGGAAAGAGACCAAAGGAAACAGTAAGAGGTGAATAAAGGCAGCAAGAGACCAAAGAAGATAGTAAGAGATCAAGAAAGCCATAAAGGAGTAAAGAATGACATGAAGAAGTCTTGGAAGACGTAACACAGTCGCAGTATATATCAGAAAAGAACAAATACAAATAAAAAAGAAACTGATAGCATTAGACACCATAGCATTAGGAATAATAAGGAGCAAGAAAAGTTAGAAGCAAGTATTTTGTTAAATTTTAATCGTGTCTTTTTGAGCCAAAAAGGATAATATAATATTAATAAATAAATAAATAGCCAGTGATTTTAATATACCATTTAGTGCACTGGTTCCCAATCTTCTACGTCTTATACCCCACTTTTTATCCACGTTTTCATATGTGGACCAATAGAACCACATTCCCACCTGTGGACCAATAGAACCACATTCCCACCTGTGGACCAATAGAACCACATTCCCACCTGTGGACCAATAGAACCACATTCCCACCTGTGGACCAATAGAACCACATTCCCACCTGTGGACCAATAGAACCACATTCCCACCTGTGGACCAATAGAACCACATTCCCACCTGTGGACCAATAGAACCACATTCCCACCTGTGGACCAATAGAACCACATTCCCACCTGTGGACCAATAGAACCACATTCCCACCTGTGGACCAATAGAACCACATTCCCACCTGTGGACCAATAGAACCACATTCCCACCTGTGGACCAATAGAACCACATTCCCACCTGTGGATCAAAGCAACAAAATAGAACCGAGCCACCCACATTTACAGTAGCCAATAGTGTACCAAATACACATTCATGTTACGAGCCCTTCATTGTTAACCACAGTTAAAACTGTGTGTAAATGATAACGAGAGGCAGTTCAACATACCCATAATTGGGTCTTATTTGGTTAAGAGTTCTAAGCTGCCAGCCTTAATATCAGGCCCATGGCCCCTCCGAAATTATAACATGGACTTATAATGGGTTGGACGGTAGAGCGACGGTCTCGCTTCATGCAGATCGGCGTTCAATCCCCGACCGTCCAAGTGGTTGGGTACCATTCCATTCCTTTCCTCTATCCCATCCAATGTTACTACACCATACTAATAATATGTAGTAAGCATGTTACTAGCATTAGATAAAGTTCATTCCTAGAGTAAACAAATAATAAACGTATCAAATAAATGTTTCTAGAGTCAGCCTTTAGTTGAGTTGATTATGAATAAGAATTCCTAGCTATAATTTTCACTGGGAACATCAGCACCATCCCTATTGAAACCAAAAATGAGAGAGAGAGAGAGAGAGAGAGAGAGAGAGAGAGAGAGAGAGAGAGAGAGAGAGAGAGAGAGAGAGAGAGAGAGAGAGAGAGAGAGAGAGAGAGATAGATAGAGAGAGAGAGAGAGAGAGAGAGAGGGAGAGGGAGAGGGAGAGGGAGAGGGAGAGGGAGAGGGAGAGAGAGAGAGAGAGAGAGAGAGAGAGAGAGAGAGAGAGAGAGAGAGAGAGAGAGAGAGAGAGAGAGAGAGAGAGAGAGAGAGAGAGAGAGAGAGAGAGAGAATAGATTGGGAGTCAGTGCATTAGATATCCGACTGTTAGAAATGCGGATGCTGACAGCTGGATCCAACAGACACAAAGAGTCAAAACACTTATTGAGACGCACACGCACCTTTCTTAAAAAAAAGTCAGCATTTGATTTTCATTTTAAGATAGTCAGTTGTGAAGTTATAATAAGAAAGTTTTATAGATGAAAATAAACAAAGAATAGGGGTTGGGATTTAGGAATGTTTCTGAACTGAGTAGAGTAGCATTTTGCTGTGGACACAGGGTGGAGAGTATACAATGTGGACACACAATATTCCATTCAAATTTCTTTTGGGTCAGACATGTAGACTGGCATCTGTTTCAACTTGATATTTTACTATATTTTTGTTAGCTGTCATCTTGCTGTTTTCATACCTTGACCAAACATAACATTTTAGACACGTGTATTTTCTCTAGTATCTTAATAAAATTACATATTTGAATATAAGGCTTGACCGAGGGAAGAACAAGCTTGGTTTTAGTGAACACAAACTAAAAAAAAAATATATATGCATTACAGTATTTAATAAAACTATAAAATATGTTATTTCTCATTCCTAAGTTTATAATTAAGTCATGGAAGACCATCATTTACAAGAAGCAGTAAATGTCTGGGGGGCTTCTAACTGCCACATTAGGCCGAACCTCTAAGTGTGCATATGCAAATTGCAAACATAGTATTGTTAGTACTGTAACTAGATCAAGCAAACACAATTCTCTGCAGCAATTTTCTTATAAGAATTAGATAATGTAGGGTGTGAAACTACAGATTTAGAGGCTGAGATCTTTCTTCCATTATTTCATGGTCACTCGAATTATGTACTCTATATTATTTAATAATTGCCCTAATGAATAACATATTACGTATAATTTCTTAAAACTAGTCCCAGGCCGGCTGGAACATCCGTTAAGCTGTGGATATTTGAGGATGATTTAAACTAGAAGACTGCATCACACTCCATTAACATTACAAATCATGTAGATCATGGGTAAATATTTACATCATTTGGACTGGTGAAGCCGTGCCACACGGCAGGGGTTAAGACTCGGCTCTACTGCTGGGTAGAACTCGTGACAAGATATATAATATGTCTTCTCACTTTGGTACAATCTGTGACTCCTCTTCTCTCATAATTAACAAGTGTCATTATAGCTTTAGTCAACCAACATAGATTAGTTTATAGTACAAAGTGGATGGAAATGACTCAGTTATGGTGAGTATTGTGAACAGGTTGGGAGGAGAGAGATAACAGTATTGCCCAGATGACAGTATTGTCCAGTCAAATACATTAAAAACTTTAGTCCAGTTGGCCTATGCCCAACCATAACTTTCCCAACATAATGCAGATTTCTTTTGAGTATTTGGAGAATCAACACATTATTATTTTGAGATCTCTTTTTTTTTGTGTGTGATCGTCAAATATGTTTTATTATTCTAATATGTAACGAGACTCGTGGTTGGCGTATTAACCATCAACAAAAAGTTTTTAATAATATAGTTGATGGTCGCCCAAGTGTTCGGGACATTAACCATCAAAAATAGGGTTTTAATAATATGGTTGATGGTCACCTTGGGCGACAATTGGTCAATAATGCAACATGCATTACAAATACCCTGACTAAAAAGCTACATCAAACTTGGTAGCCACACAATGAATGGCATAAATGTGGAATGTTGCACAACATGACTTAACACATCATAGCTTCCTGTGCTTGACGCAATATTCCACAAAATGGTTCAGCTTCGGATCCCTCAAGTTTCTTGAATATGACTTTAAAGCTATCACAAAGCAGAATATACTTTGCAGAAATCTGAAACAAATTAACTTTTATACCATACAAAAGTTTGTAGTAAAACATGAAGCATATAAGCTTGTTTAAGGGCAAGCTTCTGACAGTTATTGCACACACTCCCTAATATTATTTGTTGAAACAACTGGCATATTTAACTCCAGCCATAAACGAACTCTTACTTCTCCTTAAAGAGAAGTGTGTGTGTGTTCGCTTCTAATTTTAATTTGTAATGCAGTTTTGTATAACGGTATTGACAAGATGAGAAAAATAAAGATGTTGTTAATTTGGTTTGGTTATCATGATCATAACAACATTTCAATGTCAGTAACTGTACATCCCATGATTGATGAAGCTTTCATGGCAGAATCTCGATACTGATAACAGGCTATCATATAATGTACATTATACAACTAACAATTTGGGGCTATGTTTACATTCGGCAAGAGCCGTCATAACACTATTGTTGGAACTATCTGCTGTGTCTGCATGTTTAGGTTTAAATCGTGTGAGTACAGGTGCTCTCAGCAGTTTAGAATGATAACATAAACAGTATGCGCAACGCGCAACATTACAACTACCATTTAATTCTGAAAATTCATGATAGGTACATTTACTGACTAGCCCAAATGCTTCTCTCCAGAGCAAACTCTACACAGTAAACAGGTACAGTCTTCTATAACCACACAACACACCTTAAGAAACTCTTAGTTGCTCTCTCTCAACTCTTAAAGTTAAGCATCACTTACAGTATTTTGATTTATAAACAAAGTATTTAAATAAACACTAATCTGCCAATTTCCTTAATATCATTGACAAAAATATCAAAATTTCTTTGCACCAGTTTAATAAATTTCCCACAAAAATATAAATTGCAATATTTTTGCTCAAGTTAGAATTTTTTTTAACATACTGTACTATATTAGCATTTTAATGAAGAAATCCAAACAAAAATAACCGGGTGGACTCCAGAAGCAATCTCGTCTCGCCAGTCTTGCCAGAGAGAGAAGCTGAGAAACCCAACATGAGAATGAAGTATGACAAGATCATCATTGTCGCTTCTTTAAACACACACATGATGACATCCACAGGAATAACTCTTGAGGGTGTTCTTCACATGGGCGTGATGAACACCCGGGTGAACATCCCCACCTCAGAACATATAACACAGGTGGCTGGTGTGAGAACCAGGGATATTTTGGATAACGTTTTTATAATGGGTATCTGTGACAATTTTGAGGGCTAGAATAGTCATCACTTGATACCGATTGTACTTTGTCTGAAGACAGAATGTGTAAATAGGTAACTAGAAGAATTATGGCTTAACTACGTACCTGAAAGACATTCATCAAGTACAGTAGTTCTTGAGTGAATTGCTTCAAAAGCCAAGATATTGTAGGATTGTTGTAGGATTATTGTAGACGCGTCCTCCGCTTCACTCCACACTTACATGCTCTTACAATCAAATAAATGGTAATAAGTACATAAAATGGAATATCTTCTTCTCAGATTTGAGTGGTTCATGCATTATTTTTTTTCTGTGAAATGAAATGTTGTAGCATTTATATTTACAAATCATTGTCAACCGTCTTTATCAGACTTTTGCGTCTGATCCTTTTCATTTATCATTGTTCATACAATGTGTTTTTTCTGTGTACATATATACACAATTCTGTATTTATGATAAAATCTATCACATTTAAATATAAATTAGGCTTACTATGCTGTGCAAATATATTTTATGTTTTGTTTTCAGTTTACATAGACAATTGGTACAGGGGGGCAAGTTTATGTACGAATTGTACCTCTCATCCACATTATCACAACACTGATAACGAATTACTACACCAGTAATTCAATGATTGGCTGCCAATTCAAGACAACAATATCTGTCTTTACACCCGTTTCCTGTGTGATGGGTTGGGGGGAGAACGACCTACTTTCTTGACGTGTTAACCCGTTTTCTTTTGAAGGGTGGAGACGAATTTGGCTTAAGTGCACCCTTTGCTTAACATTTTTGACCCGTTTTCTGTGACTGCGAGTCCTAATACTGTAGTGTGTGAGTGCGTGTGTGTGTTTGCGTGTGTTTGCGTGCGTGTGTGTGTGTGTGTGTGTGTGTAGCTACTCAATAATGAGGCACTTGGGGAGGTGGAGGTGAAGGTGGTGGTGGAGTTCTGGCGTGGCTCCAGGACAGTTGGTCAGCTCCAGCTCCTGCAGATGGCGCAGCTGGACCAGCGAGGACAGGCCTGCTGACGTCACCAGCGAACAACCTGCCGATTGAAACGACTTATTTCCCCCTGACAGCAAGTAGGCCTATATTGTCGCAGCAACTATAAACCTACTTGAAAAATATCGCACGATAACATTTAAATTCAAATCCAACTGGAAATTTCTTGTAGTCCAAAGAGGCTACTTGTAAAAACAATAAAATAATAACATTTATCCAGCTACAAAAAGAATGCAGAAAATACACCAAGTTGAAATTGATCTATATCTTTTAATTTACATCTTTTAACTAATACAATTATATGAGAAATAATATAATAATATTTCCAGCATAAATTGGGGGTTAAATTTTATGTAGACACAACGTGAGATTGATATATAACTCTATCTATAAATTTCACAACTATAGAGTTTCACTTCAAGTCTATGCCTAATGAGATCAATTAATATTATATTTTTACTGTCATGGGCAGTTCATTTCTCAGTTATTAGGCGACAAAATTGAAGCCTCATCTCATACATTTTTTTTACCACTATGTGATAAAATTACCAGATGCCCATAGCTGGCTATATCTCCTATAATGGCTATAGTGAATGATATCCCCTATAATACCTGTAGTGATCTATATGCCCCTATAATGCCTGTAGTGAAGTATACCCCCTATAAAGGCTATTATGATCTATATCCCACTTATAATGCCTGTAGTGCAGTATATCCCCTATAATCCCTGTAGTGAAGTATATCCCCTAAAATGCCTGTAGTGAAGTACATCCCCTATAATGCCTGTAGTGAAGTATATCCCCTATAATGCCTGCAGTGAAGTATATCCCCTATAATCCCTGTAGTGAAGTATATCCCCTAAAATGTCTGTAGTGAAGTACATCCCTTATAATGACTATAGTGAAGTATATCCACTATAATACCTGCAGTGAAGTACATCCCTTATAATGACTATAGTGAAGTATATCCACTATAATGCCTGTAGTGAAGTACATCCCTTATAATGACTATAGTGAAGTATATCCACTATAATGCCTGTAGTTGATCTATATCCTCCTATAATGCTTGTAGTGACCTGTACCCCCCCCCCCCTCCACCATTGTCTGTAGTGGAGGCTGGTGTGGCGCCCAAGAGACTCACCAGCCAGGGAGAGGACCTGGATATTCCTCATGGAACACAGGTGCTGGACGCCGAAGTCTCTGACCTGCGAACACCACCGGAGGAAGAGCGCGGAGAGTGAGAGCATGGTGGAGATGTAGCCCACTCCGATGTCTGTTATGTGCACGCATCTGCCGATAACAACAGCTCTTAATACACCTGTTTAATGACATATATGGGGTAAATAATAACGTATGCATATATGGTATTCCCCCTTAGAGAAGTAACCTGGTGGGAAGACTGCATAACAGTGTTATATGGTGTGAGACCTTGATGGTTTCAGCCCCAGCAGTGATTACTGTGGGGGTTGGTAGGGACCTAAGTGGAACAGGAACAGTCCTACTACCTTAGTACAGTGTTCAGGCTTCACTCCCTCACTTGTTTTCCTTTCTCGTTTACCTCAGCCCTCCCTAATTCTTCCCCATCTCCCCCTTCCCACCCTCCCTGCCTCCTCTCACCTACCTGTCGAGGGTGAGCTCTTCGAGCTGGTTGAGGTCGCAGGCGATGTACTCGAGGGCGGCGTCAGTGATGCGAGGACACCACGAGAGGTCCAGAGAGCGTAGTCGCCTCAGGTTTTCAGCGATGAGCTCCACCCCGTCGTCCGTGATCTTGCTGCAACCACTCAAGCTTAGCACCGTCAGGTTGGGCAGCGAGTGAACTGTGGGAGAAGGCTTAGGCTTAGTCACCCACATAACGGAAGGTGGGTGTATTTTACTACATGGATGAGTGTGGTGAAGGTTAGGTTAGGTTACACCCACCACCAGGCTAGACAACGTCTTAGAGCCACACCACCAAGCTTGTATCAAAACAGCTTGATAAAGTAAAAACAATCATTGCAGAAATGAAATATTAAACCGACAGGCTGTTGGAAAATGAAATAAATAGACGGCCATCGAGCAGACATAATGCGGAAACATACACATAAGATCAATACATTAACGCGAGCAGCACCGATGTCTCGAACCAGGGTCACAACTCCCTCACACCCGGGGTCTCACACTCTGAGTTGAATATTATCTATTTGCAATCGTCCCTTTGCCACCCTTCCCGCCTGGCTGTTCAACCGTGCCACAGACCGTGCGGGAGCTGCAGGAACTTGCCCTTTGGTGTTGCAACTGAGGTCAGCAGTCGTGCACGGGGTCATAATTGATCCTTCATCTTGCATGGTGATATTGTTGACCTCTAAAGACACCATATGTGCCGCCTTGGGAAGATCATTCATCTTGAGGATGAATTTATTAAGATCATTCATCAACACATTGTGGTGCTGTGTCCCTTTTTGGGGTGTACTGAGATGTATACTTTCCCTTCCCAGGATGTGTGTGTGTGTGTGTGTGTGTGTGTGTGTGTGTGTGTGTGTGTGTGTGTGTGTGTGTGTGTGTGTGTGTGTGTGTGTGTGTGTGTATTCTCCCTTCCCAGGGTGTACTCACCTAATTGTACTCACCTAATTGTGCTTGCGGGGGTTGAGCTCTGGCTCTTTGGTCCCGCCTCTCAACCGTCAATCAACTGGTGTACAGATTCCTGAGCCTATTGGGCTCTATCATATCTACATTTGAAACTGTGAATGGAGTCAGCCTCCACCACATCACTTCCTAATGCATTCCATTTGCTAACTACTCTGACACTGAAAAAGTTCTTTCTAACGTCTCTGTGGCTCATTTGGGTACTCAGCTTCCACCTGTGTCCCCTTGTTCGCGTCCCACCAGTGTTGAAAAGTTCATCCTTGTTTACCCGGTCGATTCCCCTGAGGATTTTGTAGGTTGTGATCATGTCCCCCCTTACTCTTCTGTCTTCCAGTGTCGTGAGGTGCATTTCCCGCAGCCTTTCCTCATAACTCATGCCTCTTAGTTCTGGGACTAGTCTAGTAGCATACCTTTGGACTTTTTCCAGCTTCGTCTTGTGCTTGACAAGGTACGGGCTCCATGCTGGGGCCGCATACTCCAGGATTGGTCTTACATATGTGGTGTACAAGATTCTGAATGATTCCTTACACAGGTTCCTGAACGCCGTTCTGATGTTAGCCAGCCTCGCATATGCCGCAGACGTTATTCTCTTTATGTGGGCTTCAGGAGACAGGTTTGGTGTGATATCAACTCCTAGATCTTTCTCTCTGTCTGTTTCATTAAGTACTTCATCTCCTATTCTGTATCCTGTGCCTGGCCTCCTGTTTCCACTGCCTAGTTTCATTACTTTGCATTTACTCGGGTTGAACTTCAACAGCCATTTGTTGGACCATTCATTTGTTGGACCATGTGTGTGTGTGTGTGTGTGTATTCTCCCTTCCCAGGGTGTGTGTGTGTGTGTGTGTGTGTGTGTGTGTGTGTGTGTGTTTGTGTGTGTGTATTCTCCCTTCCCAGGGTGTGTGTGTGTGTGTGTGTGTGTATATTCTCCCTTCCCAGGGTGTGTGTGTGTGTGTGTGTGTGTGTGTTTGTGTGTGTGTATTCTCCCTTCCCAGGGTGTGTGTGGGTATATAGTCCCTTCGTCAGGATATAAACCTTAGTGGCCTCGACGAGGACAGGAAGCCGGCGGCTTGTCAAAGGTCTTCCCCCATTTGCCCTAATGATTTTTTTTTCAAGCTGGATTTAAAAGTTCGGGAGAATTTTGGTATTTATGGCTTCGGCGGGTAGGCGGTTCCACGGGTTTAAAACCCTGTGGATGAAAAAGTATATGTCCTGTTTTCAGTTCTACATTGAGGCTTGTTGAGCTTGACACCGTTGCTCCTTGTTTGTGTTACATCTGACCTCTTAAAATAATTGCCAGGATCGAATGCTATGGTCTAGCACACCGGTAATTCATCGCAATACATAGTTTTAAACGAAAAGATGAAACACGACTCAAGAGTGGCTTCATTAAGCTACGAAGAGCTCGAAAGGCGGGGCTTAGGAGCTAGCGTCTGACCCCAGCGTGAATATATATAAGGCGAGTGATAAAGTGAAACTCGCATGGCCGTCACCGTAGACTTTACTCACAGGCGGCCGCCGCCGGCGACACTCTCGCGCTTAATTATACACTGACGCTAAGCTCTCCTCCACCTGTCATGGCTCGCTTGTTTGGTGCGTGAGGCGGGGCGAGGCAGGGCGAGGCAGGGCGAGGCAGGGTGAGGCGGGGCGAGGCAGGGCGAGGCAGGGTGAGGCAGGGCGAGGCAGGGCGAGGCAGGGAGAGGCAGGGCTAGGCAGGGACTAACAAGGGGAGGCAGAGCGAGGCAGTGACTAAGAAGGGGAGGCAGCGCAGGAACAATGCATCACCCCAGCTGTTCCTGCGCCGCCTCCTTCACGAAGTTGGCAGAATACCAATGAGTGGAGAGGGAAGGGAGAGATGGACGGGGGAGGGAAGGATGGAGAGAAGGAGAGAGGAAGGGAAGGAGGAAGGGAAGGAAGGTAAAGGGGAATAAGTGAGGGAAGGGGTAAGGTCCAGGGTAGGGAGGAGGCCTGCATCTTCACTCCCACCAACAGTACTCATAACCTCTAATTATAGCAGTTCCGCCTCTCTCTAAGGTTCCAGCTTCCTCTATAATGTTCCAAGCTCCTCTATAATGTTCCAGGCTCCTCTATAATGTTCCAGGCTCCTCTATAATGTTCCAGGCTCCTCTATAATGTTCCAGGCTCCTCTATGATGTCCCAGACTCCCTCTATGATGTTCCAGGCTCCTCTATAATGACCCAGCTCCCTCTATAATAACCTATAATGACCCAGCTCCCTCTACACTGGCTTCAGCCTACCCTGAGAGCCCCGCCCACATTCACAATAGTACCCCCCCCCCGCCCTCCTCAGCGCTGAAGAAAACGGCGTCAGTAAGTGACCGCTGGCTTATATGATTTTACGATCTCTTATATGTAAAGACCGTTATATACATGTTATCCCTTACTGTTATTCTCACTGTGATTATAATTAGTATAATTATTATAATTAAATCTATTATGAATAGTCCTGTTGGTGTTGTTACGAATTATTTGGTTGAAGTTTATATATTGTTTCTGGCTTAACGGTCGCGGCCTGTGAAGGTCAGGTTAGGTCTTGAACACGTGACTCATAGGGGGGGAGGGAATGGTGACTCACAGGGAAGATATAGTGACTCACACAGGGAAGATATAGTGACTCACACAGGGAAGATATAGTGACTCACACAGGGAAGATATAGTGACTCACACAGGGAAGATATTGTGACTCACACAGGGGGAGATATAGTGACTCACACAGGGAAGATATAGTGACTCACACAGGGAATATATAGTGACTCACAGGGAAGATATTGTAACTAACAGGGAAGATATAGTGACTCACACAGGGAAGATATAGTGACTCACACAGGGAAGATATTGTGACTCACACAGGGAAGATATTGTGACTCACACAGGGAAGATATAGTGACTTACACAGAGAAGATATAGTGACTCACACAGGGAAGATATAGTGACTCACACAGAGAAGATATAGTGACTCACACAGGGAAGATATTGTGACTCACACAGGGAAGATATTGTGACTCACACAGGGAAGATATAGTGACTCACACAGGGAAGATATAGTGACTCACACGGAAGATATTGTGACTCACACAGAGAAGATATTGTGACTCACACAGGGAAGATATAGTGACTCACACAGGGAAGATATAGTGACTTACACAGAGAAGATATAGT